>NC_057810.1:711199224-711207264 GCF_018294505.1 Triticum aestivum | reverse complement strand
CCATCAATAGATCTAGAACACACACCCACGGAGAAGGAACAGCCTATGCACTGGCCTGTCTTCCTTCCTCCCCAAAACAGCTCTAGGAGCAAGCTTGTATCCACCACATATAAACCACGCTCGGCGGGACTAGGGGTATTATCTCTCCGGAGAGCCCCGAACCTGGGAACGTCTTGCGTCTCGCGCTCGCTCGTACCAACCTCGCCTCTGGAGCCCGCCGGTGGCCTCTTGCATGTTCCTCTCTTTAGCCATCCCATGGCATTTGCCGTGAGATCAGCACGACAAATGGCCACCACTACAACAAAGGGTACTATCTAGCTGATGGTATCTATCCCCGGTGGAGAACTCTTGTAAAGACAATCTTCAACCCGGTTGGAGAGAAGAGGGTTTGGTTTGCTCAAACACAGACGAGTATTAAGAAGGATGTCGAGCGTGTTTTTGGTGTTCTTCAATCTCGATGGGGCATCAATCGGTATCCTGCTAGAACTTGGAGTACGAAGAAGTTGTGGGAGGTGATGACTGCTTGTGTGATCATGTAGAACATGATCGTAGAGGATGGGCGTGAGGATGAAATCTTCAACCAGGGGTTTCAATTTCAGGGTGAAAATGTTGTACCTGAGCATATAGGAGCGGCAATGTTGCACAGTTCACACGTTTCCATCATGAAATGCGTGATTGGGCAACTCACATTCAACTACAAGATTATTTGGTTGAGAGCATATGCGGGTTCACCTTGGCAACCAATTGATGTATCGGCTAGTTTCTTTTTAATGTATTTGTGACAATCTAAATTTCATTTGGTTTGTAAACTATGATATTTTTATTTGGTTGTGTAAAGATGACATTTTTATTTGGTTATGAATTATGTGAACTTATGTCAAAAATATGCAGAAGTATGGCCGCAAACCGACCGCGCGGACGAAAATGCATCCACCCATTGGGCACACAGACTACCCATACACGGATGGGGGCGGACGCCGCCCAAAAGCCGACACAAATGGACAAAATCCACGTCCGTTTGCGCTGGCGCGTTGGAGTTGCCCTTATGTGTGCTGAACAGAAATGTCAAATTACCTGGCTATTATGTTGGGCTATCTGGGTAACTCAGTATCCGACGTTATATAAAGTCGGACACAATGTTGAATCTAATGTTGGATTATCTCACATGTGAGATAATCTAACCTAAGTCAGATAATCTGACCTGAATACAAGTCAGGTAATCAGTCTTTTGGTTAAAAGAAGTAGAGTAATATTTAAAAGAACACATTTAACAACAACACCAACCATGAACAAACACTGCTTGCACACGGTTACGTTATTTAACAGAAGGGGTGCCCTAGGGCACCATTTATTGAACTTCAAACCAATTATACATCTGGATTCGAGATCCACTGCTTACCAAGTTGCTCAAAGCAAGCAAAATTGGGCATTGCATACCCCTATGAGATGAACTAGAGCAGTATGAGGAATGGGGTACATTTGAAAGCCTTTTCAGCCAGTCTTCGGCACAGTCATGAGCAACAGCATTCAAACCCTCTTTTGACATGATATATCTTTAACGTGAACGTTTACAATCCAGATCCCAGATAATATGAACCGTGCATTCTACTAATCCAATAGACCAACATAAATGATTTTTTTTTTCTTAAAGGGCAAAACCGGAAACAGAATTTTTTCCGAGTCATCCACATCAACCTGTCTATGTTCCCCATCTCTCCCGCACACGGCTAGCTGACGTCCACCGGCGGCAATGGCCTGTGGCCGGAGGTGGCAATGAGTTAGATGTTCCTTTTGGCATCTATCTTTTGTTACCTCAAATGATCAACCAAAAAATGTTATTTGAGCATAACTTGTGCATCAGAACCCCCTTATACTTTAAACTGGAGCATATCAGGTAGTATTAGTTATACAAAGATCATCTCTCTTCTAAACAAGAATGCAACCCCGTGGCTTGACAAAATTTGGTGTCGTCCACCAGAACAAAATGGAACACTATCAGGAACATGCAGAGACCTCACGCCTCCTGTCCTCGAGCCTCAACGCCAATTCGAACCGTTCCCAGAATCTCTGATCTCAGCTGCATCAGCAGTCTACCCAGGTAATTCAGGCCCTCGCCCTCGCGCCCACCGCCCCAGAACAGGTCATGGGGTGATGCCTCGACGAGGACAGAGCCAGCCGTCGACAGCAGCATCTCAGTCAGGCGGGCGTAAGTTGAAAACTTGCATTTCAGAGCTCTGTACATCACATCGATTTTCATCGACTCCCAGTCTGGCCGTATCTGACAAAGAAAGAAATAATCAATTAAAAGGAGTAACAGAACTGGTTTGGTTTACATAACGTATGTTTCATATCAGTTATTACTAACGAGGCTAAGATATTTTCCCCTCTCTAACACTATCTTTCGGTTCTAGGTTGAAAAGATACTAGTTCCTCCTAGTCCTAGGCACTTCTCTGTATAAATACCTTTCATCAGAAAGATCCCATTTCATTTACTGTATCTAGAAGGTCTGATCCTTTCCCACAATAATCAACAAATTAAAGCAGAATATTCAGATATACCAATTCAGGGAATTCTCTTTGCCGGGTCCTTCCTATTCTAGCAGCTTCTTCAGGGCTCCTTGCCTGCTTTATTTCTTGCACAATATCTCTTGCTTGAGGATTGTCAACACCAACAAACTTATGTGCCTGCAAAAACTTTTGGGCTTACTGATGGGTTCGCACGTGCAGTTATCATGCTAATGTAACGGTTGCAGATGTTACAGGTTTACAAAATGCTCTATTGCGTCATGATCCAGAATTCATTTTCATAGCACAAAGAATGACACAAAAGTAGCACTAGTAGTCATCAGGAAAGAGAAACCTGGTAATAGTGCTCCACTGTTGGCCATGACAAACAATCTCCTTTTTCGTCAGGTATGTCAATTGGATGAGGAGAAAAGTTTGAGAAAGCCCCAAAGGTATCCCAAGTCTTGTAAAAGGATATAATATTTGTTTCATATGGAGATACTTCTGGATCATCTGAAGGTATTTCATCCGCAGATGGTATTACAGGTGATAGATCAGGAATAGGTTGGATGAATCCACTCATGAGCATGTCACGGTCAATCTGCAATATTGTGAGGAAATATATAATATACTGCCATGAAACTTAGAGGGACATATGCAGATGCTATTACTACAACAAAACAATATACATATGTCTACATTCACAAACAGTTACTCTGATGGAACAGTGTAATTATACTCCATCCAAAATAAGTGTCTTTATACTAAATCTGCTAGGGACGGAGGAAGTATAAGATAAGACTTGTAGGAACTTTTATCCAAAGCTGGATGAAATGGTAGCCAGTAGGGGACTATTGAATTCTACAGAAATATATCAGCAAGAAAAGCATGACATATGGTGTAATGAAAGTGTAATATACTCTCTCCGTCCCAAAATTCTTGTCTTGGATTTGTCCAAATACGGATGTATCAAGTCACATTTTAGTATTAGATACATCCGTATCTAGACTAATCGGGCCTCCGTCCCAAAATTCTTGTCTTAGATTTGTCTAGATCGTTTTAGTATTAGATACATCCGTATCTAGACAAATCTAAGACAAGAATTTTGGGACAGAGGGAGTAGCAACTAACAAGTACATATAATTGATAGAGAAAACATATGAGAACTGGAAGTGGAACATAAGGAATCAACCTGCTCATATGAAACATCAATTAAATCAATCGCCTGAGTCATTTGATTCATCCCTAGGTCACCTACTGGTGTTGGAGCAGTTACTCCACCGATTATTTTTGGAGCACAGAATGCATAAACCTGTTAGAAGAACAAAAAATCACCAATGTGAAGCTGTAAGCAGAGCTCAAACGTAATATGGCATACAACATGCACACGGAGTCAGGAGCAAAAAGAAAAGGAGCAACTCTAAAAAAGTGAAACCATTTAATGCACATATGGGGACTGCCAGATGTTCATGGTGTATGGTGGATATAAGATGTTTAGGGAAGTGAATGCACATAGACAATCCCTATAATTCTGTGAGTCCCCTCCCAGAACTTACGTCCAAAGAGTGGTCCCTCCTCAAAAGTCACTAAGCATGTCTATTATAGACATGGTGCTGAAATGGGGAGCATCTGCATACCCAAGTGGCCAAGTCATAAGAATATCTTTTAGTATTCTTATTCTAGAAGATGGGAAGCTGGTTAAGCTGAAGTAAAAATCAACTGCAAAGACATTGAACATAACTTGTTCACCAATTCAACGGATAACATGAAATCCATGGTACCACTTCTTTTTGGAAAGGATATAGTTGTGGATATCATTCAGATTTGGTAGTGGCGATCAACACAAGAGTACAGTTTGACCTAACAATTCACAAGATAACTCTATCGACTTTTTTACTGCAATGGTAAATGGAACAGTGTCTTAATATTGCCAGGTTTGATTTCAGATCCAGAACTGAAATAAACTTTACTCGACGAACTAAAACAAACAAAGGCAGCCAATAAACATTCTGGATAACTATGTCATATGTTCAAGTCCAATAGGGTCCCAGCCAGTAAATGCACACGGCAACCAGATAGTGAAATAAAAAGTATTTACCTTGTGAATAACTCTTGCAGATATAGCAGCAGCTGATAGGGTCCCACCGCACTCCCATAATACAGAAAGGTAACCACGATCATAACAATATGACATAACATCTCTAGGATTTAGCATGTCAAATTCCACTACTTCAACACCCTTCATAGCAAGCTTCTTTTGGAAATCTCTCCGAGCACCTCTTTGTGTTGCAACTATTGTATAGGCCTCATGAACATTCCATAAATTTGCTTCTTCAGGAAGGTTACAAGTTTGTGACATTACAATGCGCACTGGAACATGCCCCTTCACATGCCTTGCAGTTAATCGAGGATCTACAACACAACTAAAAGCCTTTCAATCCTATGAAGGAACACCAATGTGAAACACACTAAATAGAATTTATTGCATTATTTCTTCATTACCATCACGGCGAACTGTATTCCCACCAACTATAACAGCATCACTTCTTCCACGCAATTCAAATACTCGGCCTCTGGATGCTCTGCCGCTTACCCAAGACGCATGCCCACTACTAGCTGCAATTTTTCCTGTCATTTCCATCGATGGAAGTGAAGCAAGTTACAAGTTGGATATTAATGCTCAGCTGTAGTATGTAACAAATTAACCAAACTAAAAAGAGCAAATGGAAAAAACTAGGCCTCACCATCTGCAGTCATAGCATACTTCAGAACAGAGAATGGAACACGAAAGGCAGCTCGGTAAAGTAATGGAGCATTTACGATGAGGCATGAAGTAAAGGCTTCCTACAATGAACACATTAAACATATTAGCAAGCTGGCTAAGTTCATGTTTGTGGTTACTGCACTGTAATGTTCTTATTTGAAAAGCCGGTGGGGAATGATAACCATGATCTATTGCAATACCAAACGAAGTCTAAGTAACCAGTACCTAATGCACAGAAAACTAAAAGAGCAAACTGATAACATATATTTCTGAGATGCTTACTAGGTTAAACATTGGAAAAAGAAAAAAAAAGGAAGGGGTTTGTAGGTGCTCCAAACTCATAAAAAAAAACTGAAGTGAATAAATGAGAGGTGGTATTAAAAAGCTGCCTAAATCAAGACTATCAATACAATATAACCATACAACCATGAAATAAAATTAAATCATTATGCTACATTGTAATTTGCATTCAGTAGGGATGCTGACCCTACAGCTTAAAAGGGCATCAAGGAACTATTAGCTTTAGTGAGATGCTCAGTATTTGTTAGTAATTATACTTGAAATGTTAGACACTTTGGTGAATCAGTATCATTGATACATTCTATCTTGCTACAATACACATCATATCCATATTGCCTAGGACATGGAGCAGTCTCCTAGGTGCTGCAAACAATGCATGATCTCAGATATAGTCCTTGTGTTCACTCTTTCCAATATGCTATAAATGAAGTTAATGAACTTGAATTTCTGATTAAACTCAGATAGATCAATAGAAGTGGACACTACGAGATTCGTGTTTGTGTTAAAGATTAATCTAAGAATATAAAAACATTTTATCATAGTGCCAACTGTCACATCCACAAAACAATAACCGTACAACGCATGATCTTACAAATAACGGTTGCATAGTGATTCAGATCCAATGGTTACTCAAAGTAAAGCATACAAAATATTTCTCGATTACTTAATGTCCAGTTGTGTGCTTTTCTTTAGCATTCATACTGCAGAAATAAATATTTGCACTTTTAAATTGTTAAACCACTTCTAAAAATGGTTTCTAGAGAAAATGATGCAAAAGCACTACAAGGTAGGGTGCCCCTCGCGAGGTGCTTACTGCTACTTTGACTTGTAGCTAATAAAAATAGTAACTGAGAATTAACATATAAGCCAAGAGTCACCTTGAACAATTTGCTCTGGAGATCTTCCCCCACAATATCGACCTGAATGCCTTCACTTCGCAATGATTGAATCGCTTTCCCTCTCAAGTGCTTCAAGGGATGTCTAAGACCCACCACAACTCTTGTAATTCCTGACTGATAAAACCATTAGTTTTCTCCCTGTATTTAGGACATCTTTTTACATGACTATACAAAATCAATCTGAATGCGTATGACTAAATTATCAATAGAGAAGGTTGATCAAAATATATTTCTAGTTTTATCAGTGTTCATTTGAGCAAGCTCACGACGATCAAAACCTCCTAACTGGAACAAAAAATGGGATCCAATTTGCACACCCTTAGATTGTCATCTTCAGTAAGATAATACTCTGCCACTGCAACATACATAGAAATTTAGGGGGTTGAGATAAGGGAGAACAAGTATCTAGCACTATGGCTTATTATACCCATAGAACCTGCACTGTCTATGACAGATCAGAATTATGATCACGGTGCTACCATCGTATGCTTGCAGTACTATCCACATTTGGTTTTACATCTATCTTCAGAGTTACAGGAACCTTCTTAGAGACTGCAGGGAGATAGTGAAGGGGGGATTCATTCAGGCGAGCACCTGCACGAGGGAGGAGACGGCGGTGCTGTCCCCGTAGCAGTCGCCGGGCTCGAGGTTGAGGTAGGCGGTGGCGCCGCGGGCGCGCTCGCCGGCCTCCTCGGCGGCGAGGAGCTCGGCGCAGCGCGTGCCCTGCGCGTAGAGGAACCCCTCCCCGACCACGCGGGCCTCCTCCGGGCCGTAGGGCTCGGGCCGGGCGATGACGCAGCCGAAGTTGGGGTGCGGGCAGGTGAGCCCCGCGGAGCGGTCGGCCACGTCGGCGGCGCGGCGGAGGAAGGCGGCGTCGTGCGCGTGGGATGCCGCGACGGATACGGCTCGCGGGACGGCGGGGAGGCGGCGCCGGACGGGCGCGAGGCGGAGCGGGAGAGGGTAGGGTGCCGCCGGGGCAGGCGCGGCCACCGGCGGCGGCGGCATGCTCGCTCTCGGGTGAGGTCGCACGGGTGTGTGTGGTGCGGCAGACTGGGAGCCCGAAACTGGAAAAGGGGGCGACGACAGTGCGAGAGCCAAAATTGATCTTGCGAAGCCGGCCCGAGAGTGGAAGTGGAGGCCCAATTCGCCCCGTATGAGCCCACGTCATGTTTTGGTCCAACATTTCTTTTTCTTTTTTTATAAGCTATCCTTTTTTGGTGCATCGGATTCGGATCTGACAAAAAGAGGGCGCAGATGGAGATGGAGTGTAGATCGGATCGTTCGTTTGGCCGTGCTCGTGCTCTGACGACACGGCAGCATCACCTCACCGGCGCCGTCCACCCACGTTGCGTCCACATTTTGGCTCGGAGATGTTTTTTTTTTTTGAACAGAATTTTGGCTCGGAGATGTTTGTTTTTCCGATCAATCAAACCAAGCCGGCGTCGTCTGTTTGTTTCTTCTGCCTGGATCGCCGGCCGGAAGGCGCCCGGGCCCCCGAGTCAGCGTGATCCGCTGTCCATCCATCGACCGATTCCCGAAACTCGAGGGATTTGGATTCGCTTTTGCCTTTTT
>NC_057810.1:711190951-711198878 GCF_018294505.1 Triticum aestivum | reverse complement strand
AACCGGAGTTTAGAAATACCCACATCCACATCCCCCCACCCCACACACACCTTCTTCTCCCCCAAAAACGCACACTGCACCACCGCACACAGATCTAACCGAAACCCACCCCCACCGGCGGCGAGCCGCCGACGAGCCAGCCATCCAAGATGCAGTACAACAACCTGGGACGGTCGGGCCTCCGCGTCAGCCAGCTCTCCTACGGCGCGTGGGTGACCTTCGGCAACCAGCTCGACGTCAAGGAGGCGAAATCCCTCCTCCAGGCCTGCCGGGACGCGGGGGTCAACTTCTTCGACAACGCGGAGGTGTACGCCAACGGGCGCGCCGAGGAGATCATGGGGCAGGCGATCCGGGACCTGGGGTGGCGCCGCGCCGACGTGGTCATCTCCACCAAGCTCTTCTGGGGCGGCCAGGGGCCCAACGACAAGGGCCTCTCCCGCAAGCACGTCGTCGAGGGCCTGAAAGCCTCGCTCAAGCGGCTCGACATGGAGTACGTCGACGTGGTCTACTGCCACCGGCCCGACGCCACCACGCCCATCGAGGAGACGGTGCGGGCCATGAACTGGGTGATCGACCAGGGGTGGGCCTTCTACTGGGGCACGTCGGAGTGGACCGCGCAGCAGATCACCGAGGCCTGGGGCGTGGCGAACCGGCTTGACCTCGTCGGGCCCATCGTCGAGCAGCCCGAGTACAACCTCTTCTCCCGCCACAAGGTACAGCCGCCGCCGCCGCTGCCTCCGTTATTATTACTTCAGTTAATCCTACATTCTGCTGCTGCTGCTGCTGCTGCTGCTAATCTCGATTTGCTGTTTAATTAATCCATCCATGAGCAATGATGCGTTGGGTGTGTTGCTAATCTCGATTTGATGTTTGATTAGTGGATCAGTAGTACTACTTTACTAGTATTACTGTATTAACAATGATATCTTGGATGTGTGGATCGACGTGTACTTGCTGGATGTTTTTGCTCGCCAGTGCCAGTCCTTCCCGATGTTTTCAAGGCCCAAAATGTGCCTTCCTTGAAATTCCTAGGGGATACTAATTTGATCTAATCTTGTACTACGGCTGGTTCTGCTATGCCTTAACAAATCAACTTAATTCTGTTCTAATGGTACCGATCTTAAATTAATTAATCAATGAGTGGTACTGTATTAACAATAATGAATTGGATTGGTTGGGTATATGGATCCATGTGTACTTGCTGGACCTTTGACTAGCCAGTGCCAGTCCTCTCTGATGTTTTCAAGTCCAAGAATGTGCCTTCGTTGAAATTCGTAGGGGATAATCTGATTTATTGTAGAACTAGTACTGCAACTGTTGCTGCTGTAGCCCATGCCTCATGGTGGAGTGAATTCGAATGGATAATTGTCTTCTGCAGTAGGCATTTAATTGACTCTCTGATGAAGTACAATTGATGGTTGGAGAGGAATTTCCTCTTGCATCCTGTAGGCACCAATTAGAAATCTACTATTAGAAATCTTAGAAATCTACATAAACCAGTACCTAGGAGTACATGGAAAATTAGTACCTTCCCCATTAGAAATCTACTATTACCTAGGAGTACATGGAAAATTAGTTCAATCTCAATTGCGCATTTTTTTAACTCAAGGGGGCACTGGTTTATTATTTTCAGTGATGGGGACAGCTTCCCTTTTGCGACTGTAGAACATATGAGTTAGCACTTACTACAGTCAAAGGAGTTAGGTAGCATAAATCTCACCTTTCATGATTTGGCGTCCATCACTTTGGAGTCGGATAGCTGATAATTCAGGCAGTGATGCTGGCTGGTATTGTTCTGTATACTCCTGCATCATTAAGTTTTCCAGGCATCATTAAGTTCTGATAACGAAAGGTTAGGTGTAAGTTGAGACAGCTTAGGGTACACACAAGTTGCTAACAGGTTTGTAGCTGAAACTTGGGTCCATTGTTTGATATTGTGTCGTTGTCGAATAGATAATATGATATTGGTCTGGGACAAACAGAAAAAAGGCACCACACGTCCTTGTCATAGGTGATCTGTGTATTCAATTGGCTGGTACCTGCTTCCTGGTTGATCTTAAATTAGTCAATCGGTTGCAGTGAACTGGCAACAACGAATTGGATTGGCTGGATATATGGATCCATGTCACCATGTGTACTTGCTGGATCTTTTACTAGGCAGTGCCAGTCCTTTCTGATGTTTTCAGGTCCCAAAATATGCCTTCGTTGAAATCTGTAGGGGATAATTTGATTTATTGTAGAAGTACAACTGCTGCTGCTGTAGCCCATGCCTCACGGTGGAGTGAATTTGAATGTATATTTGTCTTCCTGGGCATTTAATTGACTCTGATGAAGTAGTAGTACAATTGATGGTAGGAGAGGAATTTCCTTTTGAATTCTGTAGACAGCAAGCACCATTCCCCATTAGAAATCTACTACTACTCCAGCATCGACTGCACACGTAATATATATATTAACTCAAGAGGCAACTGGTCTGTTCCAACTGTGGAGCATATAAAGGTTAGCAGTCAAGGGAGTTAGGTAGCATAAATCTCATCTTTCTTGATTTGACGTGCATCGCTCTGGAGTAGGGTAGCTGCTAAATCAGACCATGATGCTGGCTCGTATTGTTTTATATACTTTGCATCATCAAGTTTTCCAGGCATACATCATCACATTGCTGATAGCGAAAGGTTCGGTATAAGTTCAGACAGCTTAGACCACACGGAAGTTGCTTATAGGGTTGTAGTTGGCCATTATTTGATAGTTAACCTCGATCGAATAGACAATTTGATATTGGTCTTGACCAGACAGACAAAAAAGGCACTGCTTGTCCTTGTCACTGCTGATCTGCATATTCAATTGATTAATGTCTGCTTTGTGGCTAACTCCATAAGCTGGTTCAACTTAGTAAACATTATTTGCTGTTAGTTATATATTTTTTGCAACTCATACTTTAGGTACTTCTGATTTGTAACACTTCCCATCCTTCATTTGCATGTCCAACAAAGCAAACATTATTTGGCAACTTCATGGGGCTGCTTATTGTCATGTGCATGCAGATTCTTTAAGCAGTATTCTCCAGAATCATGTTGTGTCAATGTATCTCGAAATCCATTGAATCTATTTTCGCTGGGAAAGAAAATGCAAGGAGGGTAATGAGAACCGATGTATACTTGAAAGACTCTGAATTACAAATCAGTAACGAATTTACCACCTGATATTTGAGAACATTGTATTCCACTCTAGTGTATGGAATGGTCAGATCGTATCGATTTGATGCCTGGTTACCCATCAGCAGATCACTCATATGAAACATTCTGATAAGGAACTGCCAAAACACGCATCTAGGATCATTGTTATGTTTATTTGCCTTTTTGTTTCCTGTTTGTACTGAACTGTCATTGGTATTCAACTTAGCAAGTATCGGCTTTGCTTTTGTTAACGATGTGCCATGGACAGTTTCCCAGAATATTGGTGGACACAATTTGTTGATGTATGCAGTGTTCGTGTTCCCGTGTCGCAAAAACTAAGAAAAAGTTTTGTGTCACTGCAGGTTGAGTCTGAGTTTGTACCTCTTTACAACACTTATGGCATTGGGTTGACTACATGGAGTCCTCTCGCTTCAGGGGTTCTCACTGGGAAGTATAGCAAAGGGAATATACCCGCTGAAAGCCGGTTTGCCCTAGATAACTACAAGGTAACCATGGAAACTTTGTCACTGTATTACACACACATATTCTTGCTTTTCCTCCTAACTGCGTATAGAATAGCTGTATTGCCTCCTTAAAAATGATCCTTAAGAAAATAGCGATGCACATGCCACTACATCCTTGAGATTCTGAGTATGCTCATGTGTCGTAATCCAACCCCTAACAGACACATCCTTGCTAAATCAGTTTTCCATACCGATACGTATTTCCAGAATGATCCTCACATGGGTGTTGTGTTTCTCTTTCCAGAACCTGGCAAACAGGTCTCTGGTTGACGACACGCTTAGAAAAGTGAACGGGCTCAAGCCAATCGCTTCGGAGCTTGGCGTCTCGATGGCGCAGCTGGGTATCGCCTGGTGCGCGTCGAACCCCAACGTGTCGTCTGTGATCACTGGAGCCACCAAAGAGAGCCAGGTACGCACGCCACACCCAACATCTGCTCTGCATCATGTTTCTTTCTGCAACTAAGAGTATTGACATGTCTCACGGCAACCACGTGATGAACAACAGATCGTCGAGAACATGAAGGCCCTGGAGGTCGTCCCGCTGCTGACCCCAGAGGTCCTGGAGAAGATCGAGGCGGTCGTCCAGAGCAAGCCGAAGCGCCTCGAGTCGTACAGATGAAGCGGTCGGTCGGTCGGCTTCGTCAGCTGTGCAGCGTGTGCCCGCCCGCCGCCCGGTGGGATTTTTTCAGTACCCGGTTCTCCGAAAAACCATATACCGAACGTCCTGTGTGGTCGGCGTGCCCAGCGTGCGAAACATTTTGTCGAGTGGACCTGATGATGACGGTGGTCGTCACAGACAATGCTTTTATGCCGCTTGTATGTTTGCTGCTGTCGCTGTATGTATGGGTCTGTTGCAAAATCTGAGCGGGAGATTAGCTGTTTTCCTGTGAAGTTGCTGTGATCTAGACAGGCCCGGAGCACGCTGTCTACCACGTCGCCGGGTCCGAGATCATGCGGTGGGCGTGCGCTCTCGTTCATTTTCATTCTCTCTGCCCGGCCGGCAGGGGCAGAGCAGGTGGAGCTGTTTGGCATGGTCGTGCCGGTTGGTTCAGGGGCACACGTTGCCGCAAGGGTCAGCTATCTATCTATCATCGTTTTGCTCCAACGACGTTTTGTCGCACGGGGTACTGAGGTGGGCTTCTCATCTCACAAACTGAACACGACAGAGCAACACGCTTGTGTCGTGTCACACAAAAACACATATATGACGAAAAAGGAGCACATATGCTGGCAATGATCAGCAGCACTTCACCAAGTGTAGACAGGACTGAAGGGGGCAGGAAAAGAATAGATACTAGTGGCTCAGAAGAAGTCACCATCAGGCAGGAGCACATCTTAGCTCCTGCTATCTCAACTAGGCACACAGGTAATCACAACGGCTGCGCCAGAGGCGCCGTCAGGCTGCTCGCTCGCTCAGACGTGGTTGGCGTTGGCCGCGCTCGAAGCTTCATCAGGGATGACGATATATGGCTCTTCACTTGAGTGCTGCCCTCATGTTCTCCCTCTTGTCGAGGCCGCGGTTCTGTGGTTGGCTTGAAATCGCGGCCCTGCGGTGGTGAAAACGGGGGCATCAAATCAACTTATAATCAGAGTAAAATGCGTGTCATCTGATTGCGATGTTGAGGGCCTTTTTCGTGGCAAGACAGCGGTCGTCTTTGAAAACCCTCTGGATCAAGCTAGACGTGTTATGGACAAAAGTAACAATGATCAAGACTTTTTTTTGAATGTTTGGCTACGCGTCGATCGATCGTAGCAAGGAGGCGAGAAAGAACGAATCTAACCGAGGCCACTGGCGTCCGACGTCCTCATGATCCTCAGCCTCTTCACGGAGCCAACAAACATTCTGCGCATGAGGACATCCGGAGAATTATTCCGAGGAACTTGGAAGCTTGTAAGTACAAAAGTTATTCCAAAATCTGAATAGATGTGTAGTGCAGAGGGCTTACTCCCAAGGGACGTCTCCAACAAGCATCCAGTCACCGTCCCTGTCTTCGTATGTCATCTGGTATTCACAAGAGCTGTCTAACAGCTTCAGTGACTTCGTGCTGTCTGACAATTCCATGTTCAAATAAGGAATGCATCAAAAGCTAGAAATAGTGAACTGTTTGCACTTAAAGTTGCAGTCAGCTTCTTAAGTAGTAGTAGTATGGCTAGAGATACTGCACTTCAGAACTATAGCACCATAAATCCTAATGCTTCAAGTGACAGACCAACATAAGGACTTCATATACTACCACTTAGATTTATCACGTGATCGTGATATCAGTGTAGTTACGAAATGCACAAGGTAGGTAGAAGTTACAATTGAGGCTTACTAGAAGCGCAAAGGCCGGCGGACGGCTTGGTGAACATGATCTCAAGGGCCAAGGCAAGGGTCTTGTAGGAGCGATGGGCATTGAGGTCCACCTTCCTCCCAATGACCTCCCCATCCATGTTCACCTTCACCCACCCGGGCACCCGGCCCTTCTTCTCGGCCTCCTCCTTGTCTTTCCGCGAGCCGGAGCCATCGGCGGCGGCCTTCTTGGTTTCGGCGTCGGAGGCATTGTCTTTCGCCTGCCCGAACAGGCTGTTCATCCTGAATGTTCTTATCGGTGGCCATCCCACCACTCCAAAGCTGCTGCCACACCAAAAAAACATGTACCAGTTTGGGTTAGTCCAGGTGAGGTAGCTCAGCAAATCGGGTAACACTGGCATTACATCATGCTTCCTTTTGGTGCCATGCACGAATCTCGAACTGCGGTCGGGCAGATGTGTTTTTGCTGCGTCAGAATGGCAAAACAACCGCCGGATAATCTCGGTTCAGTTTTGCTTGCACTATTTTGGGCAGTGTAAGTAAAGTAGGCAGTACAGTTCAGGTGTGCAGTTGAGAGCTGAGAGTTTCATTCAGGCAGTCAAAATCTGTCTTGCGGATTTTGGTACGGGATTTGCAGGCAGGTGGTGGAAGCCGAGCTGGTAACTTTGGCCGGGAGGAACCGCAAATTTTTACTGTACTCTTTTATTTGAGTGCCAGAGAGACGGGGAAGAGCACGAACGGACCTCTGTGGGTGGCCGGAGGCGAGGGTCCCCGGCGAGGCGGCGGGCGCGGGGCCGTCGTCCGCCTTGGCCGCGGCGGGGGAGGAGGAGGACACGGAGGAGTCCGGCGACAGCGCGGCCGCCGGCTGCAGGTCCCTGGCCGTCAGGATACGGCACGGCGCCGGCGGCGCCGGCTGCTGCAGCAGCTGCAGCTTCCTGGACCCGAGGCAGAGCCCCAGCTCGAGCTCCTCCTCCCCGCCGGAGTTCTCCTCCACCACCTCCTCCGCGGCCGGGGGCGGCTCGCCGGGCCCGACTCCTCCTCCTGGCCCCCGCATCGGCAGGTTTCTTGGCTCTGCTCGCGTGTCCGAGCGTGAGAGGTGAGGCGCCTCGAGAGGGAGGAAAGGGAGAGAGGAGAGAGGGGAGGGAGGCTATGATTATGCGGGCGAGGTACGACTCCGGCTGAGGTGAGGTGAGTGAGTTCTGGGTATGCGTGTGGCCGTGTAGTACTAGTGCGCAGGAAGCTATAGCTTTCGCCTCCTGCTCCTGCTAGGCTGCTGCTTTACTGACGTGTGGGCCATGGGGTGCCCGGATGGGGGGTGAACTGCTATGGAGCCCCAGATGCTTGTCTTGTCCATCTGTGTGAATGGAACAAATAGATTTTAAGAGTCTCTTTGATTGGCATTGTACCAAATCAGAGGAAACATGTGGGGCACCAACATTCATGCATTTGGTTGAAAGGAATGAAGCATTAGGGGGTGTCGAGGTGTTTTCTGAGACGCTTAGTTTACCGGGTTTTGGTCTTTTTAGAAAGAGTGTGAGAAAAGTTTCGATCTATCCACTAACTGTCAAGGTTGTATAACAAACACGAGAAGTAGAAATACATCTAGGTCCATAGACCACCTGACGACAAATACATGCACTGGAGCGAGCCAAAGCACCGCCGTCATCACCCCTTCATCACCAGAGCAGGGCAAAACTGATTGTAGTATGCGGTCGGCAAGTCGTCGTGTTAAGATCACAGAGGACCATCGTCTTTTCAATTTATCTATGAACAATGATGGGATTGACCCTGAAAATATTGAATGGTCAACGTCATTCCTTGCATCAATGTGTGAATCTTTGCCTCAAGAGCGGCATTACAATTAAATAAGAACGAACAATGTTATATTGGAAGATTGGCTCCCCTCCTCCCCCTCTCCCGGCTCATCTCCCTCTACG
>NC_057810.1:711182675-711190573 GCF_018294505.1 Triticum aestivum | reverse complement strand
AGGTGCTCACACCGCAGACCCCTCCATCATCGACTCTAGATGCATCGCCATCCCACATGGGCATGGGGGTGGGGATTTTTTAGCAGCAGTGTTGTCGCACCTACGTCTGTCGGTCTCCACCTTCTTCCATGCCAAGCGAGACATACATCTGCTAGCTTTGGTGGTCAAATCCCACATCGACATTGACGTCCACATCCTCGTGTGCTTTCTCCAAGCATGTTTCGGTGACCAATTTTGAAAGTTCCATCAAACATATACACCTTTAATATGTGAACATTGTTTGCTCTTATATTGGTCATTAATTCTTGAAGACAATTATTAATATGACGATGAGATCGGCAATGCATCTTCTCAGAATCAGTTGCTGGTAACGGGTGGTTATGATCGGAGCAAAACTCATTAATGCAACATAGATTGTCATTGTGAAGGCTCAATTGAATTATCAAAGGGCATTTGGTTCATATGGATTTACTGTTCTTCTGACATGGGATACTCTGCACAAAGATGGTTGCATGCATACAACATAATAAAAAAAAGTTGCAAAGATATAAGTAATAGTTGAGATATAATCCACATAGACAGTTGAATTCTTGCGTCGCTTGAATATTCTTAATGTTCTTTCAAATTCTTCCGGAGCGGATGTCAAGCCCATCTCTCATTTGTATAAGTTGTAGAAGCTACTATTGAAGCATGTTCTGTACACAATAGAATCCCTTGTGCACGGTGAATATGCATATAATGATTTTTCAAGAGCGCAAAACCGACAAGTGTTTGTTGGTTGTACATCTGGAACGGAATTGTCACGCGGCCTGGTAAGATAATCCAAATTAACAGTAAAGATGTACACATTGATAAATTTGTCACACTAAGTTAATAAAAAGGTAGATCAATTACATATCAGTTGTTCTCATGTGTTGGCTGAAATCAGCCTCATTTGGTTCATCTGTAGTAACAGAAGACGGCAACTGGTGATTACGTCTAGTAGAATCGTCTGAAAAATGAGTATGCAATGATTGAGGTGATCATGGGGAGTTCATAGAGTCAAATTAAGGAATATGAGGGCAAACTGGAACATCGAACATAACATCAATTGATTCAAACGAGGTGTTGCTATAATTCAAACTATTCTGCCATCTGTAAAGAAAGTTAACACAAGAAGTAAAAAACATGAATAACCTTTGTAAAAGTAGAGGAAGAAACAGACTGATGTATAAGTTGTTGGAAATATGCCCTAGAGGCAATAATAAAATGGCTATTATATTTCCTTGTTCATGATAATTGTCTATTGTTCATGCTATAATTGTATTAACTGGAAACCGTAATACATATGTGAATACATAGACCACAACATGTCCCTAGTGAGCCTCTAGTTGATTAGCTCGTTGATCAATAGATGGTTATGGTTTCCTGACCATAGACATTGGATGTCATTGATAACGGGATCACATCATTAGGAGAATGATGTGATGGACAAGACCCAATCCTAAGCATAGCACAAGATCGTGTAGTTCGTTTGCTAAGAGCTTTTCTAAATGTCAAGTATCATTTCCTTAGACCATGAGATTGTGCAACTCACGGATAGCGTAGGAATGCTCTGGGTGTACCAAACATCACAACGTAACTGGGTGGCTATAAAGGTGCACTACAGGTATCTCCGAAAGTGTCTGTTGGGTTGGCACGAATCGAGATTGGGATTTGTCACTCCGTATGACGGAGAGGTATCTCTGGGCCCACTCGGTAATGCATCATCATAATGAGCTCAATGTGACTAAGTAGTTAGTCACGGGATCATGCATTATGGAACGAGTAAAGTGACTTGCCGGTAACGAGATTGAACGACGTATTGGGATACCGACGATCGAATCTCGGGCAAGTAACATACCGATAGACAAAGGGAATTGTATACGGGATTGATTGAATCCCCGACGCCATGGTTCATCCGATGAGATCATCGTGGAACATGTGGGAGTCAACATGGGTATCCAGATCCCGCTATTGGTTATTGGCCGGAGAACATCTCGGTCATGTCTGCATGGTTCCCGAACCCGTAGGGTCTACACACTTAAGGTTCGGTGACACTAGAGTTGTTATGGGAAATAGTATGTGGTTACCGAAGGTAGTTCGGAGTCCCGGATGTGATCTCGGACGTCACAGGAGTTCCGGAATGGTCCGGCGGTGAAGATCGATATACTGGACGAAGGGTATTGGAGTCCGGAAGTGTTCCGGGGGTACCAGGCTATGGCCAGCATGACCGAAAGGTGTTTCGGGAGCCCCGACAAGTGTTGGAGGGCCTCATGGGCCAAAGGGGAAGGGGCAAACCAGCCCACTAAGGGGTGGTGTCCCCCCCCCCACACACACCCTTTCCCACATTATTTGGGGAGGTGGGGCGCCTCCACCTAGCTTGGGAGGCAATCCTCCACCTGCTTGGCTTGGGGGGCAAGTCTCCCTAGGATTTTCCCTAGGGAGATCCAATCTGCTTGGCCGCCGCCCCCTAGGGGAAACCCTACGGCGCCTCCCCCTCTCCCCTTGCCCCTATATATAGTGGAGGGGTGGGAGGGCAGCCGCACCTCTTCCCTGGCGCAGCCCTCCCTCCTCCTACACCTCCTCCTCCATAGTGCTTGGCGAAGCCCTGCTGGAGAACCACGAGCTCCATCGCCACCACGCCGTCGTGCTGCTGGAGTTTTCCCTCAACTTCTCCTCTCCCCTTGCTGGATCAAGAAGGAGGAGACGTCCCCGGGCTGTACGTGTGTTGAACGCGGAGGCGCCTTCTGTTCGGCGCTGAGATCGAAATCGACCGCGATCTGAATCGCTGCGTGTACGACTCCACCAACCGCGTTCTTGTAACGATTCCGCATCGTGATCTTCAAGGGTATGAAGATACACTCATCCTCTCCCTCTCTTGTTGCTAGAATCTCCATAGATTGATCTTGGTGATGCGTAGAAAATTTTGAATTATTGCTACGTTCCCCAACAGTTGTATTAGAGCTAGGTCTATTGCGTAGATTCTATGCACGAGTAGAACACAAGTAGTTGTGGGTGATGGTTTGTACAATTTGCTTACCGTTACTAGTTCTATCTTGATTCGGCGGCATTGTGGGATGAAGCGGCCCGAACCGACCTTACACGTACGCTTACGTGAGACAGGTTCCACCGACTGACATGCACTTGTTGCATAAGGTGGCTAGCGGGTGCCAGTCTCTCCCACTTTAGTCGGATCGGATTCGATGAAAAGGGTCCTTATGAAGGGTAAATAGAAATTGGCATATCACCGTTGTGGCTTTGCGTAGGTAAGAAATGTTCTTGCTAGAAACCTGTAGCAGCCATGTAGAACATGCAACAACAATTAGAGGACGTCTAACTTGTTTTTGCAGGGTATGCTATGTGATGTGATATGGCCAAAAGAATGTGATGAATGATATATGTGATGTATGAGATTGATCATGTTCTTGTAATAGGAATCACAACTTGCGTGTCGATGAGTATGACAACCGGCAGGAGCCATAGGAGTTGTCTTAATTTATTGTATGACCTGCGTGTCATTGAAAACGCCATGTAATTACTTTACTTTATTGCTAACCTTTAGCCATAGTAATAGTTGGCGAGACAACTTCATGAAGACACGATGATGGAGATCATGATGATGGAGATCATGGTGTCATGCCGGTAACGAAGGTGATCATGCCGCGCCTCAAAATGAAGATCAAAGGCGCAAGATGATATTGGCCATATCATGTCACTCTATGATTTGCATGTGATGTTTGTCATGTCTACATCTTATTTGCTTAGAACGACGGTAGCATAAATAAGATGATCCATCATTAAAATTTCAAGAAAGTGTTCTCCCTAACTGTGCACCGTTGCGAAAGTTCGTTGTTTCGAAGCACCACGTGATGATCGGGTGTGATAGATTCTAACATTCACATACAACGGGTGTAAGCCAGATTTACACACGCAAAACACTTAGGTTGACTTGACGAGCCTAGCATGTACAAACATGGCCTCGGAACACAAGAGATCGAAAGGTCGAACATGAGTCGTATAGTAGATACGATCAACATGAAGATGTTCACCGATGATGACTAGTCCGTCTCACGTGATGATCGGACACGGCCTAGTTGACTCGGATCATGTATCACTTAGATGACTAGAGGGATGTCTATCTAAGTGGGAGTTCATTAAATAATCAGATGAACTTAATTATCATGAACATAGTCAAAAGGTCTTTGCAAATTATGTTGTAGCTTACGCTTTAGTTCTACTGTTTAAGATATGTTCCTAGAGAAAATTTTAGTTGAAAGTTGATAGTAGCAATTATGCGGACTGAGTCCGTAAACTGAGGATTATCCTCATTGCTGCGCAGAAGGCTTATGTCCTTAATGCACCGCTCGGTGTGCTGAACCTCGAGCGTCGTCTGTGGATGTTGCGAACATCTGACATACACGTTTTGATGACTACGTGATAGTTCAGTGCGTAATGTTAAACGGTTTAGAATTGAGGCACCAAAGACATTTTTGAAACGTCGCAGAACATATGAGATGTTCCAAGAGATGAAATTAGGATTTCAGGCTCGTGCCCACGTCAAGAGGTATGAGACCTCTGACAAGTTTCTTAACCTGCAAACTAAGGGAGAAAATCTCAATCATTGAGCATGTGCTCAGATTGTCTGAGTACTACAATCACTTGAATTGAGTGGGAGTTAATCTTCCAGATGAGATAGTGATGGTTCTCCATAGTCACTGCCACCAAGCTATTAGAGCTTCGTGATGAACTATAACATATCAGGGATAGACATGATGATCCTTGAGCAATTCACGATGTTTGACACCGCGAAAGTAGAAATCGAGTAGGAGCATCAATTGTTGATGGTTAGTAAAACCACTAGTTTCAAGAAGGGCAAGGGCAAGAAGGGATACTTCATGAAACGGCAAATCAGTTGCTGCTCTAGTGAAGAAACCCAGGGTTGAACCCAAACCCGAGACTAAGTGCTTCTGTAATGAGGGAACGGTCACTGAAGCAGAACTACCCTAGATACTTGGTAGATGAGAAGTCTGGCAAGGTTGACAGAAGTATATTGGATATACATTGTATTAAATGTGTACTTTAGTAGTACTCCTAGTAGCACCAGGGTATTAAGATACCGGTTCGGTTGCTAAGTGTTAGTAACTCGAAATAAAAAAGCTACGGAATAAACGGAGACTAGCTAAAGGTGAAATGACGATGTGTGTTGGAAGTGTTTCCAAGGTTGATGTGATAAAGCATCGCCTGCTCCCTCTACCATCGAGATTGGTGTTAAACCTAAATAATTGTTATTTGGTGTTTGCGTTGAGCATAGACATGATTGGATTATGTTTATCGCAATACGGTTATTCATTTAAGGAGAATAATTCTTACTCTATTTATTTGAATAATACCTTCAATGGTCTTGCACCTAAAATGGGTTTACTGAATCTCGATCGTGGTGATACACATGTTCGTGCCAAAAGATATAAGATAGTGATGATAGTACCACATACTTGTGGCACCGCCATTTGAGTCATATTGGTATAAACGCATGAAGAAGCTCCATATTGATGGATCTTTGGACTCACTCGTTTTTGAAAAGATTGAGACATGCGAACCACGTCTATTGGTATATACGGATGAAGAAGCTCCATGCAGATGGATCGTTTGGACTCACTTGATTTTGAATCACTTGAGACATGCAAATCATTCCATATGGGCAAGATGACTGAAAGGCCTCATTTTCAGTGAGATGGAACAAGAGAGCAACTTGTTGGAAGTAATACATTTGATGTGTGCAATCCAATGAGTGCTGAGGCACACAGTGAATATCATTATGCTCTTACTTCACAAATGACTTGAGTAGATTCTTAGTATATTTACTTGATGAAACACAAGTCTGAATTATTGAAAGGTTCAAGTAATTTCAGAGTGAAGTTGAAGATCGTCGTGACAAGAGGATAAAATGTCTATGATATGATCATAGAGATGAATACGTGAGTTACGAGGTTGGCACACAATTAAGACATTGTGGAAATTGTTTCACAACTAATACCGCCTGAAACACCAGCTGTGATGGTGTGTCCGAACATCATAACTGCACCCTATTGGATATGGTGCATACCATGATTTCTCTTATCGAATTACCACTATTGTTTATGGGTTAGTCATTTGATACAACCACATTCACTTTAAAGTAGGGCACCACGCAATTCCATTAAGACGACACCGTATGAACTATGGTTTAGAGAAACCTAAGCTGTCGTTTCTTAAAAGTTTGGGGCTGCGACGCTTATGTGAAAAGGTTTTAGGTTGATAAGCTCGAACCCAAAGTGGATAATGCATATTCATAGGACACCCAAAAACAGTTGGGTATACCTCCTATCTCAGATCCGGAAGGAAAAGGGGTTGTTTCTAGAATCTGGTCCTTTCTCGAGGAAAAGTTTCTCTCGAAAGAATTGAGTGGGAGGATGGTGGAGACTTGATAAGGTTATTGAACCGTCACTTCAACTTGTGTGTAGCAGGGCACAGGAAGTTGTTCCTATGGCGCCCACACCAATTGAAGTGGAAGCTGATGATATTGATCATTAAACTTCGGATCAAGTCACTACCAAAACTTGTAGGTCGACAAGGATACGAACTACTCCAGAGTGGTACATAATCCTGTCTTGGAGGTCAGGTTACTAGATAACAATGAACCTACGAGTTATGGAGAAGCGATGGTGGGCCCGGATTCCGACGAATGGCTCGAGGCCATAAAATCCGAGAAAGGATCCATGTATGAAAACAAGGTATAGACTTTGGAAGAACTACTTGATGGTCGTAAGGCTGTTGGGTACAGATGCATTTTAAAAGGAAGACGGAGAATGATGGTAATGAAGGAAATATGCCCTAGCGGCAATAATAAAGTTATTATTTATTTCCTCATATCATGATAAATGTTTATTATTCATGCTAGAATTGTATTAACCGGAAACATAATACATGTGTGAATACATAGACAAACATAATGTCACTAGTGTGCCTCTACTTGACTAGCTCATTAATCAAAGATGGTTATGTTTCCTAACCATAGACATGTGTTGTCATTTGATTAACGAGATCACATCATTAGGAGAATGATGTGATTGACTTGACCCATTCCGTTAGCCTAGCACTTGATCGTTTAGTATGTTGCTATTGCTTTCTTCATAACTTATACAAAGTTCTTACAACTATGAGATTATGCAACTCCCGTTTACCGAAGGAACACTTTGTGTGCTACCAAACGTCACAACGTAACTGGGTGATTATAAAGGAGCTCTACATGTGTCTCCAAAGGTACATGTTGAGTTGGCGTATTTCGAGATTAGGTTTTGTCACTCTGATTGTCGGAGAGGTATCTCTGGGCCCTCTCCGTAATGCACATCACTATAAGCCTTGCAAGCAATGTGGCCAATGAGTTGGTTACGGAATGATGCATTACGTAACGAGTAAAGAGACTTGCCGGTAACGAGATTGAACTAGGTATTGGATACCGACGATCGAATCTCGGGCAAGTAACATACCAATGACAAAGGGAACAACGTATGTTGTTATGCGGTTTGACCGATAAATATCTTCGTAGAATATGTAGGAGCCAATATGAGCATCCAGGTTCCGCTATTGGTTATTGACCGGAAACAGTTCTAGGTCATGTCTACATAGTTCTCGAACCCGTAGGGTCCGCACGCTTAACGTTACGATGACAGTTTCATTATGAGTTTATAACTTTTGATGTACTGAAGATTGTTCGGAGTCCTGGATGTGATCACGGACATAACGAGGAGTCTCGAAATGGTCGAGACATAAAGATTGATATATCGGACGACTATATTCGGACACCAGAAGTGTTCCGGGTGATTTCGGAGAAAACCGGA
>NC_057810.1:711155894-711182471 GCF_018294505.1 Triticum aestivum | reverse complement strand
GCACCCCCTCCCCTTGAGTCCGAATAGGACAAGGAAGGGGGGGGCGGCGCCCCCCTTGCCTTTCCCCTCTCCCACTCTTTCCTTCCCCCTCCTTCTCTGACTAGGAAAAGGAGGGGCAAACCTACTTGGAGTAGGTTTCCCCCTCCTAGGGCGCGCCACGCCCTTGGCCGGCCCCATCCTCCTCCCCCCTTTATATACGGAGGAGGGGGCACCTCTAGACACACAAGTTGATCTTCGTGATCATTCCTTAGCCGTGTGCGGTGCCCCCCTCCACCATATTCCACCTCGGTCATATCGTAGCGGTGCTTAGGCGAAGCCCTGCATCGGTAGAACATCATCATCGTCACAACACCGTCGTGCTGACGGAACTCATCCCCGACACCCTGCTGGATCGGAGTCCGGGGATCATCATCGAGCTGAACGTGTGCTGAACTCAGAGGTGCCGTACGTTCGGTGCTTGGATCGGTCGGATCGTGAAGACGTACGACTACATCAACCGCGTTGTCATAACGCTTCCGCTTACGGTCTACGAGGGTACGTGGACAACACTCTCCCCTCTCGTTGCTATGCATCACCATGATCTTGCGTGTACGTAGGAAAATTTTGAAATTACTACGTTCCCCAACAGTGGCATCCAAGCCTAGGTTTTATGCGTTTATGTTATATGCACGAGTAGAACACAAGTGAGTTGTGGGCGATACAAGTCATACTGCTTACCAGCATGTCATACTTTGGTTCAGCGGTATTGTTGGATGAAGCGGCCCGGACCGACATTACGCGTACGCTTACACGAGACTGGTTTTACCGCCGTGCTTCGCACATAGGTGGCTAGCGGGTGTCTGTTTCTGCAACTTTAGTTGAACCGAGTGTGGCTATGCCCGGTCCTTGCGAAGGTTAAAACAGCACTAACTTGACGAACTATCGTTGTGGTTTTGATGCGTAGGTAAGAACGGTTCTTGCTCAGCCCGTAGCAGCCACGTAAAATTTGCAACAACAATGTAGAGGACGTCTAACTTGTTTTTGCAGGGCATGTTGTGATGTGATATGGTCAAGACGTGATGCTATATTTTATTGTATGAGATGATCATGTTTTGTAACCGAAGTTATCGGCAACTGGCAGGAGCCATATGGTTGTCGCTTTATCACTAAGCGGTAGCGATAGTCGTAGAAGCAATAGATGGCGTAACGACAACAATGCTACGATGGAGATCAAGGTGTCGCGTCGGTGACGATGGTGATCATGACAGGTGCTTCGGAGATGGAGATCACAAGCACAAGATGATGATGGCCATATCATATCACTTATATTGATTGCATGTGATGTTTATCCTTAATGCATCTTATCTTGCTTTGATTGACGGTAGCATTTAAGATGATCTCTCACTAAATTATCAAGAAGTGTTCTCCCTGAGTATGCACCGTTGTGAAAGTTCTTCGTGCTGAGACACCACGTGATCGGGTGTGATAGGCTCTATGTTCAAATACAACGGGTGCAAAACAGTTGCATACGCGAAATACTCAGGTTAAAACTTGACGAGCCTAGCATATACAGATATGGCCTCGGAACAGAAAGACCGAAAGGTCGAGCGTGAATCATATAGTAGATATGATCAACATAGTGATGTTCACCATTGAAAACTATTCCATCTCACGTGATGATCGGACATGGTTTAGTTGATTTGGATCACGTGATCACTTAGATGACTAGAGAGATGTCTGTCTAAGTGGGAGTTCTTAAGTAATGTGATTAATTAAACTTAAATTTATCATGAACTTAGTACCTGATAGTATTTTTGCTTATCTATGTTTGTTGTAGATAGATGGCTCGTGCTGTTGTTCCGTTGAATTTTAATGTGTTCCTTGAGAAAGCTAAGTTGAAAGATGATGGTAGCAATTACACGGACTAGGTCCGTAACCTGAGGATTATCCTCATTGCTGCACAGAAGAATTACGTCCTGGAAGCACCGCTGGGTGCCAGGCCTACTGCAGATACAACTGACGATGTTAAGAACGTTTGACAGAGCAGAGCTGATGACTACTCGATAGTTCAGTGTGCCATGCTTTACGGTTTGGAACCGGGTCTTCAATGATGTTTTGAACGTCATGGAGCATATGAGATGTTCCAGGAGTTGAAGTTAATATTTCAAGCAAATGCCCGGATTGAGAGATATGAAGTCTCCAATAAGTTCTATAGCTATAAGATGGAGGAGAATAGTTCTGTTAGTAAACACATACTCAAAATGTCTGGGTATAATAATCACTTGATTCAACTAGGAGTTAATCTTCCTGATGATAGTGTCATTGACAGAATTCTTCAATCACTGCCACCAAGCTACAAGAGCTTCGTGATGAACTATAATATGCAAGGGATGGACAAGACTATACCCGAGCTCTTCGCAATGCTAAAGGCTGCGAAGGTAGAAATCAAGAAGGAGCATCAAGTGTTGATGGTCAATAAGACCACCAGTTTCAAGAAAAGGGCAAAGGAAAGAAGAAGGGGAACTTCAAGAAGAACAACACAAGTTGCTGCTCAAGAGAAGAAACCCAAGTCTGGACCTCAGCCTGAGACTGAGTGCTTCTACTACAAGCAGACTGGACACTGGAAGCGGAACTGCCCCAAGTATTTGGCGGATAAGAAGGATGGCAAAGTGAACAAAGGTATATGTGATATACATGTTATTGATGTGTACCTTACTAATGCTCGCAGTAGTACCTGGGTATTTGATACTGGTTCTGTTGCTAATATTTGTAACTCGAAAGAGGGACTACGGATTAGGCGAAGATTGGCTAGGGACGAGGTGACGATGCGCGTGGGAAATGGTTCCAAAGTCGATGTGATCGCGGTCGGCACGCTACCTCTACATCTACCATCGGGATTAGTTTTAGACCTAAATAATTATTATTTTGTGCCAGCGTTGAGCATGAACATTATATCTGGATCTTGTTTGATGCGAGACGGTTATTCATTTAAATCAGAGAATAATGGTTGTTCTATTTATATGAGTAACATCTTTTATGGTCATGCACACTTACAGAGTGGTCTATTTTTATTAAATCTCGATAGTAGTGATACACATATTCATAATGTTGAAGCCAAAAGATGCAGAGTTAATAATGATAGTGCAACTTATTTGTGGCACTACCGTTTAGGTTATATCGGTATAAAGCGCATGAAGAAACTCCATACTGATGGAATTTTGGAATCACTTGGTACTTGCGAACCGTGCCTCATGGGCAAGATGACTAAAATGTCGTTCTCCGGAACTATGGAGCAAGCAACTGATTTGTTGGAAATCATACATACTAATGTATGTGGTCCAATGAATATTGAGGCTCGCAGCGGGTATCGTTATTTTCTCATCTTCACAGATGATTTGAGCAGATATGGTATATCTACTTGATGAAACACAAGTCTGAAACATTTGAAAAGTTCAAAGAATTTCAAAGTGAAGTAGAAAATCATCATAACAAGAAAATAAAATTTCTACAATCTGATCGTGGAGCAGAATATTTGAGTTACGAGTTTGGTTTACATTTGAAACAATGTGGAATAGTTTCGCAACTCACGCCACCCGGAACACCACAACGAAATGGTGTGTCCGAACGTCGTAATCGTACTTTATTGGATATGGTGCGATCTATGATGTCTCTTACTGATTTTGCCGCTATCATTTTGGGGTTATGCTTTAGAGACGGCCGCATTCACGTTAAATAGGGCACCATCAAAATCCGTTGAGACGACGCCTTATGAACTGTGGTTTGGCAAGAAACCAAAGTTGTTGTTTCTTAAAGTTTGGGGCTGCGATGCTTATGTGAAGAAACTTCAACCAGATAGGCTCGAACCCAAATCGGAGAAATGTGTCTTCATAGGATACCCAAAAGAGACTATTGGGTACACCTTCTATCACAGATCTGAGGGCAAGATTTTCGTTGCTAAATTTGGATCCTTTCTAGAGAAGGAGTTTCTCTCGAAAGAAGTGAGTGGGAGGAAAGTAGAACTTGATGAGGTAAATGTACCTGCTCCCTTATTGGAAAGTAATTCATCACAAGAACCGGTTCCTGTGACAACTACACCAATTAGTGAGGAAGCTAATGATATTGATCATGAAACTTCAGATCAAGTTTCTACTGAACCTCGTAGGTGTACCAGAGTAAGATCCGCACCAGAGTGGTACGGTAATCCTATTTTCAAAGTCATGTTACTTGACCATGGCGAACCTACGAACTATGAGGAAGCAATGATGAGCCCAGATTCCGCAAAATGGCTTGAAGCCATGAAATCTGAGATAGGATCCATGTATGAGAACAAAGTATGGACTTTGGTTGACTTGCCCGATGATCGGCAAGCCATTGAGAATAAATGGATCTTTAAGAAGAAGACTGACGCTGATGGTAATATAACTGTCTACAAAGCTCGACTTGTTGCAAAAGGTTTTCGACAAGTTCAAGGGGTTGACTACGATGAGACTTTCTCACCCGTAGCGATGCTTAAGTCTGTCTGAATCATGTTAGCAATTGTTGCATTTTATGATTATGAAATTTGGCAAATGGATGTCAAAACTGCATTCCTGAATGGATTTCTGGAAGAAGAGTTGTCTATGATGCAACCGGAAGGTTTTGTCGATCCAAAAGGTGCTAACAAAGTGTGCAAGCTCCAGCGATCCATTTATGGACTGGTGCAAGCATCTCGGAGTTGGAATAAACGCTTTGATAGTGTGATCAAAGCATATGGTTTTATACAAACTTTTGGAGAGGCCTGTATTTACAAGAAAGTGAGTGGGAGCTCTGTAGCATTTCTGATATTATATGTAGATGACATATTGTTAATTGGAAATGATATAGAATTTCTTGATAGCATAAAGGGATACTTGAATAAAAGTTTTTTGATGAAAGACCTCGGTGAAGCTGCTTACATATTGGGCATCAAGATCTATAGAGATAGATCAAGACGCTTAATTGGACTTTCACAAAGCACATACCTTGATAAAGTTTTGAAAAAGTTCAAAATGGATCAGGCACGGAAAGGGTTCTTGCCTGTATTACAAGGTGTGAAGTTGAGTCAGACTCAATGTCCGACCACCGCAGACGATAGAGAGAAAATGAAAGATGTTCCCTATGCTTCAGCCATAGGCTCTATCATGTATGCAATGCTGTGTACCAGACCTGACATATGCTTAGCAATAAGCTTGGCAGGTAGGTACCAAAGTAATCCAGGAGTGGATCACTGGACAGCGGTCAAGAACATCCTGAAATACCTGAAAAGGACTAAGGATATGTTTCTCGTTTATGGAGGTGACAAAATAGCTAGTCGTAAATGGTTACGTCGATGCAAGCTTTGACACTGATCCGGACGATTCGAAATCGCAAACCGGATACGTATTTTTATTAAACGGTGGAGCTGTAAGTTGGTGCAGTTCTAAACAAAGCGTCGTGGCGGGATCTACATGCAAAGCGGAGTACATAGCTGCTTCCAAAGCAGCAAATGAAGGAGTCTGGATGAAGGAGTTCATTTCCGATCTAGGTGTCATACCTAGTGCATCGGGGTCAATGAAGATCTTCTGTGACAATACTGGTGCAATTGCCTTGGCAAAGGAATCCAGATTTCACAAGAGGACCAAGCACATCAAGAGACGCTTCAATTCCATCCGGGATCAAGTCCAGGTGGGAGACATAGAGATTTGCAAGATACATACGGATCTGAATGTTGCAGACCCATTGACTAAGCCTCTTCCACGATCAAAACATGATCAGCACCAAGACTCCATGGGTATTAGAATCATTACTGTGTAATCTAGATTATTGACTCTAGTGCAAGTGGGATACTGAAGGAAATATGCCCTAGAGGCAATAATAAAGTTATTATTTATTTCCTCATATCATGATAAATGTTTATTATTCATGCTAGAATTGTATTAACCGGAAACATAATACATGTGTGAATACATAGACAAACATAATGTCACTAGTGTGCCTCTACTTGACTAGCTCATTAATCAAAGATGGTTATGTTTCCTAACCATAGACATGTGTTGTCATTTGATTAACGAGATCACATCATTAGGAGAATGATGTGATTGACTTGACCCATTCCGTTAGCCTAGCACTTGATCGTTTAGTATGTTGCTATTGCTTTCTTCATAACTTATACAAAGTTCCTAAAACTATGAGATTATGCAACTCCCGTTTACCGGAGGAACACTTTGTGTGCTACCAAACGTCACAACGTAACTGGGTGATTATAAAGGAGCTCTACAGGTGTCTCCAAAGGTACATGTTGAGTTGGTGTATTTCGAGATTAGGTTTTGTCACTCCGATTGTCGGAGAGGTATCTCTGGGCCCTCTCGGTAATGCACATCACTATAAGCCTTGCAAGCAATGTGGCCAATGAGTTGGTTACGGAATGATGCATTACGTAACGAGTAAAGAGACTTGCCGGTAACGAGATTGAACTAGGTATTGGATACCGACGATCGAATCTCGGGTAAGTAACATACCGATGACAAAGGGAACAACGTATGTTGTTATGCGGTTTGACCGATAAAGATCTTCGTAGAATATGTAGGAGACAATATGAGCATCCAGGTTCCACTATTGGTTATTGACCGGAAACAGTTCTAGGTCATGTCTACATAGTTCTTGAACCCATAGGGTCCGCACGCTTAACGTTACGATGACAGTTTTATTATGAGTTTATAAGTTTTGATGTACCTAAGATTGTTCGGAGTCCCGGATGTGATCACGGACATAACGAGGAGTCTCGAAATGGTCGAGACATAAAGATTGATATATTGGACGACTATATTCGGACACCGGAAGTGTTCCGGGTGATTTCGGAGAAAACCGGAGTGCCGGAGGGTTACCGGAACCCCCCCGAGAACTAATGGGCCTTGTTGGGCCCTAGTGGAGAGAGAGAGGGGCCGGCCAGGGCAAGAGGCGCGCCCCCTCCCCTTGAGTCCAAATAGGACAAGGAAGGGGGGGCGCCCTCCTTGCCTTTCCCCTCTCCCACTCCTTCCTTCCCCCTCCTTCTTGGACTAGGAAAAGGAGGGGCAAACCTACTTGGAGTAGGTTTCCCCCTCGTAGGGCGTGCCACCCCCTTGGCCGGCCCCCTCCTCCTCCCCCCTTTATATACGGAGGAGGGGGACACCTCTAGACACACAAGTTGATCTTCGTGATCGTTCCTTAGCCGTGTGCGGTGCCCCCCTCCACCATATTCCACCTCGGTCATATCGTAGCGGTGCTTAGGCGAAGCCCTGCGTCGGTAGAACATCATCATCGTCACCATACCGTCGTGCTGAAGGAACTCATCCCCAACACCCTGCTGGATCGGAGTCCGGGGATCGTCATCGAGCTGAACGTGTGCTGAACTCGGAGGTGCCGTACGTTCGGTGCTTGGATCGGTCGGATCGTGAAGACGTACGACTACATCAACCGCGTTGTCATAACGCTTCCGCTTACGGCCTACGAGGGTACGTGGACAACACTCTCCCCTCTCGTTGCTATGCATCACCATGATCTTGCGTGTACGTAGGAAAATTTTGAAATTACTACGTTCCCCAACTGGTAAGTGTCACCATTAAGAAAGCTCGACTTGTCGTTAAGATGTTTTCCGACAAGTTCAAGGAGTTGACTACGATGAAACTTTCTCACTCGTAGCGATGCTAAGAGTCTGTTGGAATTATATTAGCAGTTACTGCATTATTTATGAAATCTTGCAGATATGATGTCAAAACATTGTTTCCTCGACGATTTTCTTGAGGAAAGGTTGTATGTGATACACCAGAAGGTTTTGACAATCCTGAAAGATGCTAACAAGTATGCAAAGCTCCAGCAATCCTTCTAAGGACTGGAGTAAGCATCTCGGAGTTGGAATATACGCTTTGATGAGATGATCAAAGATTTTGGGTTTATACAAAGTTTATGAGAAACTTGTATTTCTAAAGAAGTGAGTGGGAGCACTATAGAATTTCTGATGAGTATATGTTGTTGACATATTGTTGATCGGAAATGATGTAGAATTTCTGGAAAGCATATAGGGTTATTTGAAAAGTGGGTTTCAATGGAAAACCTGGATTAAGCTACTTGAACATTGAGCATCAAGATCTACAAGGATAGATCAAAAATGCTTAATTGTACTTTCAAATGAACACATACCATGACAAGATTTTGAAGGAGTTCAAAATAGACCGGCAAAGAAGGAGTTCTTGGCTGTGTTATAAGGTGTGAGTATTGAGTAAGACTCAAGACCTGACCACAGCAGAAGAGATAGAAAGGACGAAGGTCGTCCCCTATGCTTTAGACGTAGGCTCTACAGTATGCTATGCTGTGTACCGCACCTGAAGTGTGCCTTTCCATGAGTCAGTCAAGGGGTACAAGTGTGATCCAGGAATGGATCACAGGACAGCGGTCAAGGTTATCCTTAATAACTAGTGGACTAAGGAATTTTCTCGATTATGGTGGTGGTAAAAGAGTTCGTCGTAAAGGGTTACGCAGATGCAAACTTTAACACTAATCCGGATGACTCTGAGTAGTGAACCAGATTCGTACAGTAGAGCAGTTATTTGGAACAGCTCCAAGTAGCGCGTGGTAGCTGCATTTAGAAGATGACATAGAGATTTGTAAAGCACACACGGATCTCAAAGGTTCAGACCCGTTGATTAATAACCTCTCTCACAAGTGAGATATGATCAAACCCCATGGGTGTTGAATTCATTGCAATCACATAGTGATGTGAACTAGATTATTGACTCTAGTGCAAGTGGGAGACTGTTGGAAATATGCCCTAGAGGCAATAATAAAATGGTTATTATATTTCCTTGTTCATGATAATTGTCTATTGTTCATGCTATAATTGTATTAACTGGAAACCGTAATACATGTGTGAATACATAGACCACAACATGTCCCTAGTGAGCCTCTAGTTAACTAGCTCGTTGATCAATAGATGGTTATGGTTTCCTGACCATGGACATTGGATGTCATTGATAACGGGATCACATCATTAGGAGAATGATGTGATGGACAAGACCCAATCCTAAGCATAACACAAGATCATGTAGTTCATTTGCTAAGAGCTTTTCTAAATGTCAAGTATCATTTCCTTATACCATGAGATTGTGCAACTCCCGGATACCGTAGGAATGCTTTGGGTGTACCAAACGTCACAACGTAACTGGGTGGCTATAAAGGTGCACTATAGGTATCTCCCAAAGTGTCTGTTGGGTTGGCACGAATCGAGATTGGGATTTGTCACTCCGTATGACGGAGAGGTATCTTTGGGCCCACTCGGTAATGCATCATCATAATGAGCTCAATGTGACTAAGTAGTTAGTCACAGGATCATGCATTACGGAATGAGTAAAGTGACTTGCCGGTAACGAGATTGAACGACGTATTGGGATACCGACGATTGAATCTCTGGCAAGTAACATACCGATAGACAAAGGGAATTGTATATGGGATTGATTGAATCCCTGACATCGTGGTTCATCCGATGAGATCATTGTGGAACATGTGGGAGTCAACATGGGTATCCAGATCCCACTGTTGGTTATTGGCCGGAGAACGTCTCAGTCATGTCTGCATGGTTCCCAAACCCGTAGGGTCTACACACTTAAGGTTCGATGACGCTAGAGTTGTTATGGGAAATAGTATGTGGTTACCGAAGGTAGTTTGGAGACCCGGATATGATCCCGGACGTCACGAGGAGTTCCGGAATGGTCTGGAGGTGAAGATCGATATATTGGACGAAGGGTATTGGAGTCCGGAAGTGTTCCGGGGGTACCAGGCTATGGCCAGCATGACCGAAAGGTGTTTCGGGAGCCCCGACAAGTGTTGGAGGGCCTCATGGGCCAAAGGGGAAGGGGCAAACCAGCCCACTAAGGGGTGGTGCACCCCCACACACACACACCCTTTCCCACGTCATTTTGGGAGGTGGGGCGCCTCCACCTAGCTTGGGAAGCAATCCTCCACTTGCTTGGCTTGGGGGGTAAGTCTCCCTAGGATTTTCCCTAGGGAGATCCAATCTGCTTGGCCGCCGCCCCCTAGGGGAAACCCTAGGGCGCCTCCCCCTCTCCCCTTGCCCCTATATATAGTGGAGGGGTGGGAGGGCAGCTGCACCTCTTCCCTGGCGCAGTCCTCCCTCCTCCTACACCTCCTCCTCCATAGTGCTTGGCGAAGCCCTGCTGGAGAACCACGAGCTCCATCGCCACCACGTCGTCGTGCTGCTGGAGTTTTCTCTCAACTTCTCCTCTCCCCTTGCTGTACGTGTGTTGAACGCGGAGGCGCCGTCTGTTCGGCGCTGAGATCGGAATCGTCCGTGATCTGAATCGCTGCGTGTACGACTCCACCAACCGTGTTCTTGTAACGCTTCCACATCGTGATCTTCAAGGTTATGAAGATACACTCATCCTCTCCCTCTCTTGTTGCTAGAATCTCCATAGATTGATCTTGGTGATGCGTAGAAAATTTTGAATTATTGCTATGTTCCCCAACATAAGTGAAATAGCATGAAAGTACCTATAGTTTGAATTGTTCTGGCAATCTCTTTGACTTAGTAGTATGAACAGCTTTAGGTGCGAATGTTGTGTTGATGGACTCAAGTTGATGAACATGGGTCAACAATGTGACATCATGTCGATCATCTATCGACTGTGAGGAGTCGTCGGTATATTTTAGACTTTGCTCGCATTTGAAAAAGTAAGGTAAAACAAGTGAGAAAGAAAGTGAAAATATCGTATAAAAGGAACCGAGGGATGAACGTGTGTAGAGATGAGTGCAAAAGAAACGTGTACCGACTAAAATGTTCAGACAATCTATTGTACTCATTGATGTTGAAGTGACATTAGAACTAACATTATAAAATAAAGCAATTTTTCCTAGCCTAGATATGACAAATAACACTCATTATATTTATTGTCGCATAAGAATGCATAAGATTTTGAATGTTGTAGTACAGAATTATGTTAGGAACAACGAACAAAACTTACATGGTACAGATTTCGGATAACGTAACTTGATGATGAATAAATAAACAATTATATGAAATGGAGAAATTTTAGAATCACCTAATATATTGATCCGTGTTTGCCAAATAATTTGATGAGTGCATGTTCGCTGAGTCGGTTGAAGAATAGGTTGGTAAATATGAAACTGTGGATCTGTAAAAGAAGTCCCCTCAGAAAGAAAAACATGTTTGTGGAGAACTGTGTGAGGGATGCAATTCAGTAAGATCCAAATCCTTCACAAGGACGTGAGGCGGAACAAATGGTAAAGAAGAGTTTCCATCAAATGATCTGAACTATGAAAATCTGAACGGATAAAATGGCAGGTAGAAAGATCTGAGGGGGTATGTTGAGTAAGCATCAAAGCTACCAGAACAGTAAGAGTAAAAAGAGTATTCGCAAAAAAGAGAGTAAAAGAGAAAATTATCTGTCGAATTCTAACTTTAATCCATGAAACTCGGCTCGGAAAGATTTCATATTTGTAGTGGAAACAAAACAAAAATCTCGTAGTGGAAACAATAACCGCAATAGTTAAAGCAGCGAAGAAAATAAATTATGGGAACGCAAAGACAATAGACGTACATTGAACAATAATGTTATGGATGTACAAAAGGGAGAAGAAGGGTTCATGGAGAGTAAGAATGCAGAGAGCAGACGATGAAGAAGAAGAACATGAAGCAAAGAGGTGAACATGCAAGGCCCACTTCGTACTCCAACAAGAGCGCGATAGGACGGTGCATACGACGTGTCTGTACCGCCGCAGTGACATGTATATCGAAATATGTTCGTGCGCATTCATAGATTACCTATGTTTTTAGCATTTTTTGGGTGCATGATTATTTTTAGCAATTGTGTATATATAGTGTAGTGTGTGGTGCATGAAGTTGGATGCGCGCGCTTCGTGCGTAGACACTTAACTTTGTGTTGCGCGAGTGTGTGGCGCGTTGGCAGGCGCACGTAGCGTTTTGTTCTTGATGTGTTGCCCGTTGTTGGAGTGCGGCGGGGCCGGGCCTTGCTTTTCCGAGGCGTACGAGATTGAAGAGCCAAGGAAAAGGGAGAAAGATAAAAGAGACCCGACGCAGAAATGGGTGGACAAAAAGGCAGCGGCGGCACTGGACGTTCAACACCTTGGACGTCCAGCTCCTCTCCTTTTTCTACTACAGGAGCAGCGGTGCTAGAATGTTTTCCCTTGGCCGATTATTTTGCCGGATAACGTGTGTGCGCTGCGCACCAAGTACTCCATTCCGTATGGGCAGACAGAAAACGGAAACGCCTCCGTTGTTTTTCCTGCTCGTTGGGTGGTTTGTGTCTGGGCTCGGGGCGGCAGCGTTTTTCTTTTTCTCATTGGCCGCCGGGACTGGCCGTGCGAGCTCGGTCGTTACCGGCCGTAGGTCGGGAGGACGGACGGAGTCGTGTGCAGTGCAGTGCAGTGCAGCTGGTGGACCGGTCCAGATTCCAGGGGTACTCTCCCAAGAGGGAAGATGAGTGAAACCAGACGAGAATATCAGGCATGCGTGCGCGCCTGCTGCCGGCCACAACAATCCGCTGCCCAGCTCGTTAAATCCTCGTCCTCCTACAAAAGCCTAGGGTTCCTCTGTCTTCTGGTTATGTGTTTGGTTTATGCGCAAGGTTAGAATCCTATTCCTGTCTATTTCCTATCCCTGCATTGTTAGAATCCTCAAATTCAAACAAGCCCTTACTCAATTACTTATGTTACAGATATGTGTCAAAGAAAACCTTGTGTGGTTTGTCCTGCTCCTGCGGCGCTATGTTCCACCCCAGCTCAGCTGCTCCAACGACGGAAGGGTTCACCACAGCAGGGATCCGCTCTCCCGACTGTCTTTCGCTGCCTCAGATCTTCTTCCCCGCCGCCGGCAGCCACGACAACTGCATTACCATCATCAACTGAGCAGATGACCTTGAGGACTACACGGGTCCGCAAGAGAGGTCACACTCTTCCGTGTGTGCTTACGTTATGCGTCGCTTAATATGATGACATGCTACATTATCGTCGTGTTCACCTATTAGACTCCGAGTTAGGTCCAAACTAATGCTGAAACTTGAGTTTTTAAATGGTTGTGGGGTACATGTTAGGGCAGCAATCAGTACTATCTGTCTACTATCTGGTTAATCTCCGGTGTCTACTATGAGTTTCATGTTGGGTGCAAACAAACATTAAAGGAGCCATTATCCGTATTTTTTAACTAAAACTATTATCTGCCTGCTATCATTGGTTTTGGGTCTATCCACAGTTTACTACCATCACTCTGGATTTGTGCATGCACTCCTTACATAATCTCACCATGTTTTATTCCTATGCATGCCAGATATTGTACACAATAGAACTGATCATGTAGAGCAAAAGAGACGAACCTTGCGTGGCAATAAAATTTCATGCAGACGTCGTTCCATGGTGGGCGCAAAGGTAGCCCCCCTCCACCCATTTCGGATCGTAATCAAGAGGAAGATAACTGTTTTGAGGGGGATTCAGACGGAGAAGACCACTCCTATTTACTCCATGATGTCTTCGCTCTAACTTGGCATGCTGATGTTGGTAATATCATGCATATGGTGCCTTGCATTGCTTACTGTATACATTAAAGATGTCATCTGCTTAGTTTAGACATGCTTTGTGTCAATGTCATCTGTTTAGTTTCTTTATCGTATATGTGAATCATGCAATGCCATCTTGTCTAGCCAGGCATCATATATGTGATTTTTGCAATGCCACCCTGGTTAGCCAGTCATCTTATATGTGAATTATATCATGCCATCAGTTTTTATTACGTGTTAAATTTGTCAACAATTTTAGTACATTCAATTACTCTTCCTGTGCATCAGCCATTCAGCACGGTCATGGAAAAATCTGGAGTGGAAACAAGGTCTTCAGAGCAGACAATGCTATCTAATGAAGCAGATGTCTTGCTGGTTACCGATAGCTCCTCAGAGGAGGATTCAGAGACAAATGACCAGTCATATCCCCCCCCCCCGAGGTGCATGCCCTAACTTGGCATGGTTATGTTGCTCATATCGTGCGTATAGTTGTTGGGGAACGTAGTAATTTCAAAAAAAATTCTACGTACACGCAAGATCATGGTGATGGCATAGCAACGAGAGGGGAGAGTGTAATCTGCATACCCTTGTAGACCGTAAGCGGAAGCGTTAGCACAACGCGGTTGATGTAGTCGTACGTCTTCACGACCCGACCGATCAAGCACCAAAACTACGGCACCTCCGAGTTCTAGCACACGTTCAGCTCGATGACGTCCCTCGAACTCCGATCCAGCCGAGTGTCGAGGGAGAGTTCCGTCAGCACGACGGCGTGGTGATGATCTTGATGTTCTACCGTCGCAGGGCTTCGCCTAAGCACCGCTACGATATTATCGAGGTGGACTATGGTGGAGGGGGGCATCGCACACGGCTAAGAAACGATCCGTAGATCAACTTGTGTGTTCTATGGGGTGCCCCCCGCCCCCGTATATAAAGGAGCCAGGGGGGAGGAGGCGGCCGGCCAAGGAGGGCGCGCCAAGGGGGGAGTCCTACTCCCACCGGGAGTAGGACTCCTCCTTTCCTAGTAGGAGTAGGACAGAAGGAAGGGGAAGAGAGAAGGGAAGGAAGGAGGGGGTGCGGCCCCTCCCCCTAGTCCAATATATCGATCTTTATGTCTCGACCATTTCGAGACTCCTCGTCATGTCCCCGATCTCATCCGGGACTCCGAACTCCTTCGGTACATCAAAACTCATAAACTCATAATATAACTGTCATCGAAACCATAAGCGTGCGGACCCTACGGGTTCGAGAACTATGTAGACATGACCTAGAACTATTCTTGGTCAATAACCAATAGCGGAACCTGGATGCCCATATTGGTTCCTACATATTCTACGAAGATCTTTATCGGTCAAACCGCATAACAACATACGTTCTTCCCTTTGTCATCGGTATGTTACTTGCCCGAGATTCGATCGTCGGTATCCAATACCTAGTTCAATCTCGTTACCGGCAAGTCTCTTTACTCGTTACGTAATACATCATCTCACAACTAACTCATTAGTTGTAATGCTTGCAAGGCTTATAGTGATGTGCATTACCGAGAGGGCCCAGAGATACCTCTCCGACAATCGGAGTGACAAAACCTAATCTCGAAATACGCCAACCCAACATGTACCTTTGGAGACACCTGTAGTACTCCTTTATAATCACCCAGTTATGTTGTGACGTTTGGTAGTACCCAAAGTGTTCCTTCGGTAAACGGGAGTTGCATAATCTCATAGTTACAGGAACATGTATAAGTCATGAAGAAAGCAATAGCAACATAAACGATCAAGTGCTAAGCTAACGGAATGGGTCAAGTCAATCACATCATTCTCCTAATGATGTGATCCCGTTAATCAAATGACAACTCTTTTGTCCATGGTTAGGAAACATAACCATCTTTGATAAACGAGCTAGTCAAGTAGAGGCATACTAGTGACACTATGTTTGTCTATGTATTCACACATGTATCATGTTTCCGGTTAATACAATTCTTGCATGAATAATAAACATTTATCATGAAATAAGGAGATAAATAATAACTTTATTATTGCCTCTAGGGCATATTTCCTTCAGTCTCCCACTTGCACTAGAGTCAATAATCTAGTTCACATCGCTATGTGATTTAACACCAATATTCACATCTGCATGTGATTAATACCCATAGTTCACATCATCATGTGATCAACACCCAAAGGGTTTACTAGAGTCAATAATCTAGTTCACATCGCTATGTGATTAACACCCAAAAGTGTACTAAGGTATGATCATGTTTTGCTCGTGAGAGAAGCTTAGTCAACGGGTCTGTCATATTCAGAGCCGTATGTATTTCGCAAATATTCTATGTCCACAATGCTCTGCACGGAGCTACTCTAGCTAATTGCTCCCACTTTCAATATGTATCCAGATTGAGACTTAGAGTCATCTGGATTGGTGTAAAAGCTTGCATCGACGTAACCCTTTACGACGAACCTTTTTTCACTTCCATAATCGAGAACCATATCCTTATTCCACCAAGGATAATTTTGACCGCTGTCCAGTGATCTACTCCTAGATCACTATTGTACTCCCTTGCCAAACTCAGTGTAGGGTATACAATAGATCTGGTACATGTTGGGGAACGTTGCAGAAAATTAAATTTTTTCCTACGGTTTCACCAAGATCCATCTATGAGTTCATCTAGCAACGAGTCATGGGAGAGTGATTGCATCTACATACCACTTGTAGATCACGTGCGGAAGCGTTCAATGGAACGGGGTTGATGGAGTCGTACTCGCCGTGATTCAGATCACCGATGACCTAGTGCCGAACGGACAGCACCTCCGCGTTCAACACACGTACGAAGCGGATGACGTCTCCTCCTTGATCCAGCAAGGGGGAAGGAGAGGTTGATGAAGATCCAGCAGCACGACGGCATGGTGGTGGATGCAGCAGAACTACGGTAGGGCTTCGCTAAGCAACTACGGGAGGAGGAGGAGGTGTTGCAGGGAGGAGGGAGGCGCCAGGGCTTATCGGTGCGGCCACCCCTCCCTCCCCTCCCTTTATATAGGCGCAAGAGAGGGGGGAGGGCGCAGCCTTGCCCCTTCCTCCAAGGAAGGGGTGCGTCCAAGAGGGGGGGAGGAGTCCATCCTCCCCAAGGCACCTCGGAGGTGCCTTCCCCTCTTTGGACTCTCCCCTCTCCAAGTCTTCTTGGCGCATGGGCCTCCTGGGGCTGGTGCCCTTGGCCCGTATAGGCCAAGGCGCACCCCCTACAGCCCATGTGCCCCCCCGGGGCAGGTGGACCCCCCCGGTGGACCCCCGGACCCCTTTCGGCACTCCCGGTACAATACCGATAAAGTGTGAAACTTTTCCGGCGACCAAAATAAGACTTCCTATATATAAATCTTTACCTCCGGACCATTCCGGAACTCCTCGTGACGTCCGGGATCTCATCTGGGACTTCGAACAACATTCGGTTTGCTGCATACTCATATTCATACAACCCTAGCATCACCGAACCTTAAGTGTGTAGACCCTACGGGTTCGGGAGACACGTAAACATGACCGAGACGGTTCTCGGGCAATAACCAATAGCGGGATCTGGATACCCATGTTGGCTCCCACATGCTCCTCGATGATGTCATCGAATGAACCACGATGTCGAGGATTCGATCAAACCCCGTATACAATTCCCTTTGTCAATCGGTACGTTACATGCCCAAGACTCGATCGTCGGTATCCCAATACCTCGTTCAGTCTTGTTACCGGCAAGTCACTTTACTCGTACCGTAATGCATGATCCCGTGACCAAACACTTGGTCACTTTGAGCTCATTATGATGATGCATTACCGAGTGGGCCCAGAGATACCTCTCCGTCATACGGAGTGACAAATCCCAGTCTCGATCCGTGTCAACCCAACAGACACTTTCGGAGATACCTGTAGTGCACCTTTATAGTCACCCAGTTACGTTGTGACGTTTGGTACACCCAAAGCACTCTTACGGTATCCGGGAGTTACACGATCTCATGGTCTAAGGAAGAGATACTTGACATTGAAAAAGCTCTAGCAAAACGAACTACACGATCTTGTGCTATGCTTAAGATTGGGTCTTGTCCATCACATCATTCTCCTAATGATGTGATCCCGTTGTCAATGACATCTAATGTCCATAGTCAGGAAACCATGACTATCCGTTGACCAACGAGCTAGTCAACTAGAGGCACACTAGGGACATGTTATGGTCTATGTATTCACACGTGTATTACGATTTCCGGATAATACAATTATAGCATGAATAAAAGACAATTATCATGAACAAGGAAATATAATAATAATGCTTTTATTATTGCCTCTAGGGCATATTTCCAACAGTCTCCCACTTGCACTAGAGTCAATAATCTAGTTACATTGTGATGAATTAAACACCCATAGAGTTCTGGTGTTGATCATGTTTTGCTCGCGAGAGAGGTTTAGTCAATGGATCTGCGACATTCAGATCCGTATGAACTTTGCAAATATCTATGTCTCCATCTTGAACATTTTCACGGATGGAGTTGAAACGACGCTTGATGTGCCTGGTCTTCTTGTGAAACCTGGGCTCCTTGGCAAGGGCAATAGCTCCAGTGTTGTCACAGAAGAGTTTGATTGGCCCCGACGCATTGGGTATGACTCCTAGGTCGGTGATGAACTCCTTCACCCAAATTATTCATGCGCTGCCTCTGAGGCTGCCATGTACTCCGCTTCACATGTAGATCCCGCCACGACGCTCTGCTTGCAGCTACACCAGCTTACTGCTCCACCATTCAACATATACACGTATCCGGTTTGTGACTTAGAGTCATCCAGATCTGTGTCGAAGCTAGCGTCGACGTAACCCTTTACGACGAGCTCTTCGTCACCTCCATAAACGAGAAACATGTCCTTCGTCCTTTTCAGGTACTTTAGGATATTCTTGACCGCTGTCCAGTGTTCCTTGCCGGGATTACTTTGGTACCTTCCTACCAAACTTACGGCAAGGTTTATATCAGGTCTGGTACACAGCATGGCATACATAATAGATCCTATGGCTGAGGCATAGGGGATGACGCTCATCTCTTCTTTATCTTTTGCCGTGCTCGGGCATTGAGCCGAGCTCAATCTCACACCTTGCAATACAGGCAAGAACCCCTTCTTGGACTGATCCATTTTGAACTTCTTCAAAATCTTATCAAGGTATGTGCTTTGTGAAAGACCTATGGGGCGTCTCGATCTATCTCTATAGATCTTGATGCCTAATATATAAGCAGCTTCTCCAAGGTCCTTCATTGAAAAACACTTATTCAAGTAGGCCTTAATGATGTCCAAGAATTCTATATCATTTCCCATCAAAAGTATGTCATCTACATATAATATGAGAAATGCTACAGAGCTCCCACTCACTTTCTTGTAAACGCATGCTTCTCCATAAGTCTGCATAAACCCAAACGCTTTGATCATTTCATCAAAGCGAATTTTCCAACTCCGAGATGCTTGCACCAGCCCATAAATGGATCGCTGGAGCTTGCATACTTTGTTAGCATTCTTAGGATCGACAAAACCCTCCGGCTGCATCATATACAGTTCTTCCTTAAGATGCCCGTTAAGGAATGCCGTTTTGACGTCCATCTGCCATATCTCATAATCATAGTATGCGGCAATTGCTAACATGATTCGGACGGACTTAAGCTTCTCTACGGGAGAGAAAGTCTCATCGTAGTCAATCCCTTGAACTTGCCGATAACCCTTAGCGACAAGTCGAGCTTTATAGATGGTGACATTACCATCTGCGTCCGTCTTCTTCTTAAAGATCCATTTGTTTTCTATTGGTCGCCGATCATCGGGCAAGTCAGTCAAAGTCCATACTTTGTTTTCATACATGGATTCTATCTCGGATTTCATGGCTTCTAGCCATTTGTTGGAATCTGGGCCCGCCATCGCTTCTTCATAGTTCGAAGGTTCACCGTTGTCTAACAACATGATTTCCAGGACAGGGTTGCCGTACCACTCTGCTGCGGGACGTGTCCTTGTGGACCTACGAAGTTCAATAGCAACTTGATCCGAAGTACCTTGATCATCATCATTATTTTCCTCTTCAGTTGGTATAGGCATCACAGGAACATTTTCCTGAGCTGCACTACTTTCCCGTTCAAGAGGTAGTACTTCATCGAGTTCTACTTTCCTCCCACTTACTTCTTTCGAGAGAAACTCTTTTTCCAGAAAGGATCCGTTCTTGGCAACAAAGATCTTGCCCTCGGATCTTAAGTAGAAGGTATACCCAATGGTTTCTTTGGGGTATCCTATGAAGACGCATTTTTCCGACTTGGGTTCGAGCTTTTCAGGTTGAAGTTTCTTGACATAAGCATCGCATCCCCAAACTTTTAGAAACGACAGCCTAGGTTTCTTCCCAAACCATAATTCATACGGTGTCGTCTCAAGGGATTTAGACGGTGCCCTATTTAAAGTGAATGTAGCTGTCTCTAGAGCGTATCCCCAAAATGATAGCGGTAAATCGGTAAGAGACATCATAGACCGCACCATATCCAATAGAGTGCGATTACGACGTTCGGACACACACCGTTTCGCTGAGGTGTTCCAGGCGGCGTGAGTTGTGAAATGATTCCACATTTTCTTAAGTGTGTACCAAATTCGTGACTTAAATATTCTCCTCCACGATCTGATCGTAAGAATTTTATCTTTCGGTCACGTTGATTCTCTACTTCATTCTGAAATTCCTTGAACTTTTCAAAGGTCTCAGACTTGTGTTTCATCAAGTAGACATACCCATATCTACTCAAGTCATCAGTGAGAGTGAGAACATAACGATATCCTCCGCGAGCCTCAACACTCATTGGACCGCACACATCGGTGTGTACGATTTTCAACAAGTTGGTTGCTCGCTCCATTGTTCCGGAGAACGGAGTCTTGGTCATTTTGCCCATGAGGCATGGTTCGCATGTGTCAAATGATTCATAATCGAGAGACTCCAAAAGTCCATCAGCATGGAGCTTCTTCATGCGCTTGACACCAATGTGACCAAGGCGGCAGTGACACAAGTATGTGGGACTATCGTTATCAACTTTACATCTTTTGGTATTCACGCTATGAATATGTGTAACATTACGCTCGAGATTCATTAAGAATAAACCATTGACCATAGGGGCATGACCATAAAACATATCTCTCATAGAACAACCATTATTCTTGGATTTAAATGAGTAGCCATCTCGTATCAAATGAGATCCAGATACAATGTTCATGCTCAAACTTGGCACCAAATAACAATTATTAAGGTTTATAACTAATCCCGTAGGTAAATGTAGACGTAGCGTGCCGACGGCGATCACATCGACCTTGGAACCATTCCCGACGCGCGTCGTCACCTCGTCCTTCGCCAGTCTCCGCTTATTCGCAGCTCCTGCTGTGAGTTACAAATATGAGCACCGGCACCGGTATCAAATACCCAGGAGTTACTACGAGAACTGGTAAGGTACACATCAATTACATGTATATCAAATATACCTTTAGTGTTGCCGGCCTTCTTATCCGCTAAGTATTTGGGGCAGTTCCGCTTCCAGTGACCCTTCCCCTTGCAATGAAAGCACTCAGTCTCAGGCTTGGGTCCATTCTTTGACTTCTTCCCGGCAACTGGTTTACCGGGCGCGGCAACATCTTTGCCGTCCTTCTTGAAGTTCTTCTTACCCTTGCCCTTCTTGAACTTAGTGGTCTTATTGACCATCAACACTTGATGCTCTTTCTTGATTTCAACCTCTGCTGACTTCAGCATTGAAAATACTTCAGGAATGGTCTTCACCATCCCCTGCATATTGTAGTTCATCACAAAGCTCTTGTAGCTTGGTGGGAGCGACTGAAGGATTCTGTCAATGACCGCCTCATCCGGGAGGTTAATGTCCAACTGGGACAGGCGGCTGTGCAACCCAGACATTTTGAGTATATGCTCACTGACAGAACTGTTTTCCTCCATCTTACAACTATAGAACTTGTCGGAGACTTCATATCTCTCGACCCGGGCATGAGCTTGGAAAACTAGTTTCAGCTCCTCGAACATCTCATATGCTCCGTGTTGCTCAAAACGCTTTTGGAGCCCCGGTTCTAAGCTGTAAAGCATGCCGCACTGAACGAGGGAGTAATCATCAGCACGTGTCTGCCAAACGTTCAAATCGTCTTGCAGTGCTGGGAGAGCAGGTGGGTCACCTAACGGTGCTTCTAGGACATATTGTTTCTTGGCAGCTATGAGGATGATCCTCAGGTTCCGGACCCAGTCCGTATAGTTGCTGCCATCATCTTTCAGCTTGGTTTTCTCTAGGAACGCGTTGAAGTTCATGTTGACATGAGTGTTGGCCATTTGATCTACAAGACATATTTTGCAAAAAGTTTTAGACTAAGTTCATGATAATTAAGTTCATCCAATCAAATTATTTAATGAACTCCCACTCAGATTTGACATCCCCTTAGTCATCTAAGTGTTACACGATCCGAGTCGACTAGGCCATGTCCGATCATCACGTGAGATGGACTAGTCATCATCGGTGAACATTCTCATGTTGATCGTATCTTCCATACGACTCGGGTTCGACCTTTCGGTCTCCGTGTTCCGAGGCCATGTCTGTACATGCTAGGCTCGTCAAGTTAACCCTAAGTGTTTTGCATGTGTAAAACTGTCTTACACCCGTTGTATGTGAACGTAAGGATCTATCACACTCGATCATCACGTGGTGCTTCGAAATGATGACCTTTAGCAACGGTGCACAGTTAGGGGAGAACACTTCTTGAAATTGTTGTAAGGGATCATCTTATTTACTACCGTCGTTCTAAGTAAACAAGATGCATAAAACATAATAAACTTTACATGCAATTATATAAAGTAGTGACATGATATGGCCAATATCATATAGCTCCTTTGATCTTCATCTTCGGGGCTCCATGATCATCTTGTCACCGGCATGACACCATGATCTCCATCATCATGATCTCCATCATCGTGTCTTCATGAAGTTGTCATGCCAACGACTACTTCTACTTCTATGACTAACGCGTTTAGTAATAAACTAAAGTAGTTTACATGGCGTTCTTCAATGACACGCAGGTCATACAAAAATAAAGACAACTCCTATGGCTCCTGCCGGTTGTCATACTCATCGACATGCAAGTCGTGATTCCTATTACAAGAGCATGATCTCATACATCACAATATATCATTCATCATTCATCACAACTTCTGGCCATATCACATCACATGACAATTGCTGCAAAAACAAGTTAGACGTCCTCTAATTGTTGTTGCATCTTTTACGTGGCTGCAATTGGGTTCTAGCAAGAACGTTTTCTTACCTACGAATAACCACAATGTGATTTTGTCAACTTCTATTTACCCTTCATAAGGACCCTTTTCATCGAATCTGCTTCAACTAAAGTGGGAGAGACAGACACCCGCCAGCCACCTTATGCAACTAGTGCATGTTAGTCGGTGGAACCGGTCTCACGTAAGCGTACGTGTAAGGTTGGTCCGGGCCGCTTCATCCCACAATACCGTTGAAGCAAGATAAGACTAGTAGCGGCAAGCAAGTTGACAAGATCTACGCCCACAACAAAATTGTGTTCTACTCGTGCAATAGAGAACTACGCATAGACCTAGCTCATGATGCCACTGTTGGGGAACGTTGCAGAAAATTAAAATTTTTCCTACGGTTTCACCAAGATCCATCTATGAGTTCATCTAGCAACGAGTCATGGGAGAGTGATTGCATCTACATACCACTTGTAGATCGCGTGCGGAAGCGTTCAATGGAACGGGGTTGATGGAGTCGTACTCACCGTGATTCAGATCACCGATGACCTAGTGCCGAATGGACAGCACCTCCGCGTTCAACACACGTACGGAGCGGATGACGTCTCCTCCTTCTTGATACAGCAAGTGGGAAGGAGAGGTTGATGAAGATCCAGCAGCACGACGGCATGGTGGTGGATGCAGCAGAACTCCGGCAGGGCTTTGCTAAGCAACTACGGGAGGAGGAGGAGGTGTTGCAGGGCGGAGGGAGGCGCCAGGGCTTATCGGTGCGGCCACCCCTCCCTCCCCTCCCTTTATATAGGCGCAAGAGAGGGGGGAGGGCGCATCCTTGCCCCTTCCTCCAAGGAAGGGGTGCGGCCAAGAGGGGGGGAGGAGTCCATCCTCCCCAAGGCACCTCGGAGGTGCCTTCCCCTCTTTGGACTCTCCCCTCTCCAAGTCTTCTTGGTGCATGGGCCTCTTGGGGCTGGTGCCCTTGGCCGATATAGGCCAAGGCGCACCCCCTACAGCCCATGTGGCCCCCCGGGGCAGGTGGACCACCCCGGTGGACCCTCGGACCCCTTTCGGCACTCCCGGTACAATACCGATAAATTGCAAAACTTTTCCGGCGACCAAAATAAGACTTCCTATATATAAATCTTTACCTCCGGACCATTCCGGAACTCCTCGTGACGTCCGGGATCTCATCCGGGACTCTGAACAACATTCGTTTTGCTGCATACTCATATTCATACAACCCTAGCATCACCGAACCTTAAGTGTGTAGACCCTACGGGTTCGGGAGACACGTAGACATGACCGAGACGGTTCTCGGGCAATAACCAACAGCGGATCTGGATACCCATGTTGGCTCCCACATGCTCCTCGATGATGTCATCGGATGAACCACGATGTCGAGGATTCGATCAAACCCCGTATACAATTCCCTTTGTCAATCGGTACGTTACATGCCCAAGACTCGATCGTCGGTATCCCAATACCTCGTTCAGTCTTGTTACCGGCAAGTCACTTTACTCATACCGTAATGCATGATCCCGCGACCAAACACTTGGTCACTTTGAGCTCATTATGATGATGCATTACCGAGTGGGCCCAGAGATACCTCTCCGTCATACGGAGTGACAAATCCCAGTCTCGATCCGTGTCAACCCAACAGACACTTTCGGAGATACCTGTAGTGCACCTTTATAGTCACCCAGTTACGTTGTGACGTTTGGTACACCCAAAGCACTCTTACGGTATCCGGGAGTTACACGATCTCATGGTCTAAGGAAGAGATACTTGACATTGAAAAAGCTCTAGCAAAACGAACTACACGATCTTGTGCTATGCTTAAGATTGGGTCTTGTCCATCACATCATTCTCCTAATGATGTGATCCCGTTGTCAATGACATCTAATGTCCATAGTCAGGAAACCATGACTATCCGTTGACCAACGAGCTAGTCAACTAGAGGCACACTAGGGACATGTTATGGTCTATGTATTCACACGTGTATTACGATTTCCGGATAATACAATTATAGCATGAATAAAAGACAATTATCATGAACAAGGAAATATAATAATAATGCTTTTATTATTGCCTCTAGGGCATATTTCCAACAGTCTCCCACTTGCACTAGAGTCAATAATCTAGTTACATTGTGATGAATTGAACACCCATAGAGTTCTGGTGTTGATCATGTTTTGCTCGCGAGAGAGGTTTAGTCAATGGATCTGCGACATTCAGATCCGTATGAACTTTGCAAATATCTATGTCTCCATCTTGAACATTTTCACGGATGGAGTTGAAACGACGCTTGATGTGCCTGGTCTTCTTGTGAAACCTGGGCTCCTTGGCAAGGGCAATAGCTCCAGTGTTGTCACAGAAGAGTTTGATTGGCCCCGACGCATTGGGTATGACTCCTAGGTCGGTGATGAACTCCTTCACCCAAATTATTCATGCGCTGCCTTCGAGGCTGCCATGTACTCCGCTTCACATGTAGATCCCGCCACGACGCTCTGCTTGCAGCTACACCAGCTTACTGCTCCACCATTCAACATATACACGTATCCGGTTTGTGACTTAGAGTCATCCAGATCTGTGTCGAAGCTAGCGTCGACGTAACCCTTTACGACGAGCTCTTCGTCACCTCCATAAACGAGAAACATGTCCTTCGTCCTTTTCAGGTACTTTAGGATATTCTTGACCGCTGTCCAGTGTTCCTTGCCGGGATTACTTTGGTACCTTCCTACCAAACTTACGGCAAGGTTTATATCAGGTCTGGTACACAGCATGGCATACATAATAGATCCTATGGCTGAGGCATAGGGGATGACGCTCATCTCTTCTTTATCTTTTCCGTGCTCGGGCATTGAGCCGAGCTCAATCTCACACCTTGCAATACAGGCAAGAACCCCTTCTTGGACTGATCCATTTTGAACTTCTTCAAAATCTTATCAAGGTATGTGCTTTGTGAAAGACCTATGGGGCGTCTCGATCTATCTCTATAGATCTTGATGCCTAATATATAAGCAGCTTCTCCAAGGTCCTTCATTGAAAAACACTTATTCAAGTAGGCCTTAATGCTGTCCAAGAATTCTATATCATTTCCCATCAAAAGTATGTCATCTACATATAATATGAGAAATGCTACAGAGCTCCCACTCACTTTCTTGTAAACGCATGCTTCTCCATAAGTCTGCATAAACCCAAACGCTTTGATCATTTCATCAAAGCGAATGTTCCAACTCCGAGATGCTTGCACCAGCCCATAAATGGATCGCTGGAGCTTGCATACTTTGTTAGCATTCTTAGGATCGACAAAACCCTCCGGCTGCATCATATACAGTTCTTCCTTAAGATGCCCGTTAAGGAATGCCGTTTTGACGTCCATCTGCCATATCTCATAATCATAGTATGCGGCAATTGCTAACATGATTCGGACGGACTTAAGCTTCTCTACGGGAGAGAAAGTCTCATCGTAGTCAATCCCTTGAACTTGCCGATAACCCTTAGCGACAAGTCGAGCTTTATAGATGGTGACATTACCATCTGCGTCCGTCTTCTTCTTAAAGATCCATTTGTTTTCTATTGGTCGCCGATCATCGGGCAAGTCAGTCAAAGTCCATACTTTGTTTTCATACATGGATTCTATCTCGGATTTCATGGCTTCTAGCCATTTGTTGGAATCTGGGCCCGCCATCGCTTCTTCATAGTTCGAAGGTTCACCGTTGTCTAACAACATGATTTCCAGGA
>NC_057810.1:711137681-711155064 GCF_018294505.1 Triticum aestivum | reverse complement strand
ACGTGTCCTTGTGGACCTACGAAGTTCAATAGCAACTTGATCCGAAGTACCTTGATCATCATCATTATTTTCCTCTTCAGTTGGTATAGGCATCACAGGAACATTTTCCTGAGCTGCACTACTTTCCCGTTCAAGAGGTAGTACTTCATCGAGTTCTACTTTCCTCCCACTTACTTCTTTCGAGAGAAACTCTTTTTCCAGAAAGGATCCGTTCTTGGCAACAAAGATCTTGCCCTCGGATCTTAAGTAGAAGGTATACCCAATGGTTTCTTTGGGGTATCCTATGAAGACGCATTTTTCCGACTTGGGTTCGAGCTTTTCAGGTTGAAGTTTCTTGACATAAGCATCGCATCCCCAAACTTTTAGAAACGACAGCCTAGGTTTCTTCCCAAACCATAATTCATACGGTGTCGTCTCAAGGGATTTAGACGGTGCCCTATTTAAAGTGAATGTAGCTGTCTCTAGAGCGTATCCCCAAAATGATAGCGGTAAATCGGTAAGAGACATCATAGACCGCACCATATCCAATAGAGTGCGATTACGACGTTCGGACACACACCGTTTCGCTGAGGTGTTCCAGGCGGCGTGAGTTGTGAAATGATTCCACATTTTCTTAAGTGTGTACCAAATTCGTGACTTAAATATTCTCCTCCACGATCTGATCGTAAGAATTTTATCTTTCGGTCACGTTGATTCTCTACTTCATTCTGAAATTCCTTGAACTTTTCAAAGGTCTCAGACTTGTGTTTCATCAAGTAGACATACCCATATCTACTCAAGTCATCAGTGAGAGTGAGAACATAACGATATCCTCCGCGAGCCTCAACACTCATTGGACCGCACACATCGGTGTGTACGATTTTCAACAAGTTGGTTGCTCGCTCCATTGTTCCGGAGAACGGAGTCTTGGTCATTTTGCCCATGAGGCATGGTTCGCATGTGTCAAATGATTCATAATCGAGAGACTCCAAAAGTCCATCAGCATGGAGCTTCTTCATGCGCTTGACACCAATGTGACCAAGGCGGCAGTGACACAAGTATGTGGGACTATCGTTATCAACTTTACATCTTTTGGTATTCACGCTATGAATATGTGTAACATTACGCTCGAGATTCATTAAGAATAAACCATTGACCATAGGGGCATGACCATAAAACATATCTCTCATAGAACAACCATTATTCTTGGATTTAAATGAGTAGCCATCTCGTATCAAACGAGATCCAGATACAATGTTCATGCTCAAACTTGGCACCAAATAACAATTATTAAGGTTTATAACTAATCCCGTAGGTAAATGTAGACGTAGCGTGCCGACGGCGATCACATCGACCTTGGAACCATTCCCGACGCGCGTCGTCACCTCGTCCTTCGCCAGTCTCCGCTTATTCGCAGCTCCTGCTGTGAGTTACAAATATGAGCACCGGCACCGGTATCAAATACCCAGGAGTTACTATGAGAACTGGTAAGGTACACATCAATTACATGTATATCAAATATACCTTTAGTGTTGCCGGCCTTCTTATCCGCTAAGTATTTGGGGCAGTTCCGCTTCCAGTGACCCTTCCCCTTGCAATGAAAGCACTCAGTCTCAGGCTTGGGTCCATTCTTTGACTTCTTCCTGGCAACTGGTTTACCGGGCGCGGCAACATCTTTGCCGTCCTTCTTGAAGTTCTTCTTACCCTTGCCCTTCTTGAACTTAGTGGTCTTATTGACCATCAACACTTGATGCTCTTTCTTGATTTCAACCTCTGCTGACTTCAGCATTGAAAATACTTCAGGAATGGTCTTCACCATCCCCTGCATATTGTAGTTCATCACAAAGCTCTTGTAGCTTGGTGGGAGCGACTGAAGGATTCTGTCAATGACCGCCTCATCCGGGAGGTTAATGTCCAACTGGGACAGGCGGCTGTGCAACCCAGACATTTTGAGTATATGCTCACTGACAGAACTGTTTTCCTCCATCTTACAACTATAGAACTTGTCGGAGACTTCATATCTCTCGACCCGGGCATGAGCTTGGAAAACTAGTTTCAGCTCCTCGAACATCTCATATGCTCCGTGTTGCTCAAAACGCTTTTGGAGCCCCGGTTCTAAGCTGTAAAGCATGCCGCACTGAACGAGGGAGTAATCATCAGCACGTGTCTGCCAAACGTTCAAATCGTCTTGCAGTGCTGGGAGAGCAGGTGGGTCACCTAACGGTGCTTCTAGGACATATTGTTTCTTGGCAGCTATGAGGATGATCCTCAGGTTCCGGACCCAGTCCGTATAGTTGCTGCCATCATCTTTCAGCTTGGTTTTCTCTAGGAACGCGTTGAAGTTCATGTTGACATGAGTGTTGGCCATTTGATCTACAAGACATATTTTGCAAAAAGTTTTAGACTAAGTTCATGATAATTAAGTTCATCCAATCAAATTATTTAATGAACTCCCACTCAGATTTGACATCCCCTTAGTCATCTAAGTGTTACACGATCCGAGTCGACTAGGCCATGTCCGATCATCACGTGAGACGGACTAGTCATCATCGGTGAACATTCTCATGTTGATCGTATCTTCCATACGACTCGGGTTCGACCTTTCGGTCTCCGTGTTCCGAGGCCATGTCTGTACATGCTAGGCTCGTCAAGTTAACCCTAAGTGTTTTGCATGTGTAAAACTGTCTTACACCCGTTGTATGTGAACGTAAGGATCTATCACACTTGATCATCACGTGGTGCTTCGAAATGACGAACTTTAGCAACGGTGCACAGTTAGGGGAGAACACTTCTTGAAATTGTTGTAAGGGATCATCTTATTTACTACCGTCGTTCTAAGTAAACAAGATGCATAAAACATAATAAACTTTACATGCAATTATATAAAGTAGTGACATGATATGGCCAATATCATATAGCTCCTTTGATCTTCATCTTCGGGGCTCCATGATCATCTTGTCACCGGCATGACACCATGATCTCCATCATCATGATCTCCATCATCGTGTCTTCATGAAGTTGTCATGCCAACGACTACTTCTACTTCTATGACTAACGCGTTTAGTAATAAAGTAAAGTAGTTTACATGGCGTTCTTCAATGACACGCAGGTCATACAAAAATAAAGACAACTCCTATGGCTCCTGCCGGTTGTCATACTCATCGACATGCAAGTCGTGATTCCTATTACAAGAGCATGATCTCATACATCACAATATATCATTCATCATTCATCACAACTTCTGGCCATATCACATCACATGACAATTGCTGCAAAAACAAGTTAGACGTCCTCTAATTGTTGTTGCATCTTTTACGTGGCTGCAATTGGGTTCTAGCAAGAACGTTTTCTTACCTACGAATAACCACAATGTGATTTTGTCAACTTCTATTTACCCTTCATAAGGACCCTTTTCATCGAATCTGCTTCAACTAAAGTCGGAGAGACAGACACCCGCCAGCCACCTTATGCAACTAGTGCATGTTAGTCGGTGGAACCGGTCTCACGTAAGCGTACGTGTAAGGTTGGTCCGGGCCGCTTCATCCCACAATACCGTTGAAGCAAGATAAGACTAGTAGCGGCAAGCAAGTTGACAAGATCTACGCCCACAACAAAATTGTGTTCTACTCGTGCAATAGAGAACTACGCATAGACCTAGCTCATGATGCCACTGTTGGGGAACGTTGCAGAAAATTAAAATTTTTCCTACGGTTTCACCAAGATCCATCTATGAGTTCATCTAGCAACGAGTCATGGGAGAGTGATTGCATCTACATACCACTTGTAGATCGCGTGCGGAAGCGTTCAATGGAACGGGGTTGATGGAGTCGTACTCACCGTGATTCAGATCACCGATGACCTAGTGCCGAATGGACAGCACCTCCGCGTTCAACACACGTACGGAGCGGATGACGTCTCCTCCTTCTTGATACAGCAAGTGGGAAGGAGAGGTTGATGAAGATCCAGCAGCACGACGGCGTGGTGGTGGATGCAGCAGAACTCCGGCAGGGCTTCGCTAAGCAACTACGGGAGGAGGAGGAGGTGTTGCAGGGAGGAGGGAGGCGCCAGGGCTTATCGGTGCGGCCACCCCTCCCTCCCCTCCCTTTATATAGGCGCAAGAGAGGGGGGAGGGCGCATCCTTGCCCCTTCCTCCAAGGAAGGGGTGCGGCCAAGAGGGGGGGAGGAGTCCATCCTCCCCAAGGCACCTCGGAGGTGCCTTCCCCTCTTTGGACTCTCCCCTCTCCAAGTCTTCTTGGCGCATGGGCCTCTTGGGGCTGGTGCCCTTGGCCCATATAGGCCAAGGCGCACCCCCTACAGCCCATGTGGCCCCCCGGGGCAGGTGGACCACCCCGGTGGACCCTCGGACCCCTTTCGGCACTCCCGGTACAATACCGATAAAGTGCAAAACTTTTCCGGCGACCAAAATAAGACTTCCTATATATAAATCTTTACCTCCGGACCATTCCGGAACTCCTCGTGACGTCCGGGATCTCATCCGGGACTCTGAACAACATTCGTTTTGCTGCATACTCATATTCATACAACCCTAGCATCACCGAACCTTAAGTGTGTAGACCCTACGGGTTCGGGAGACACGTAGACATGACCGAGACGGTTCTCGGGCAATAACCAACAGCGGATCTGGATACCCATGTTGGCTCCCACATGCTCCTCGATGATGTCATCGGATGAACCACGATGTCGAGGATTCGATCAAACCCCGTATACAATTCCCTTTGTCAATCGGTACGTTACATGCCCAAGACTCGATCGTCGGTATCCCAATACCTCGTTCAGTCTTGTTACCGGCAAGTCACTTTACTCGTACCGTAATGCATGATCCCGCGACCAAACACTTGGTCACTTTGAGCTCATTATGATGATGCATTACCGAGTGGGCCCAGAGATACCTCTCCGTCATACGGAGTGACAAATCCCAGTCTCGATCCGTGTCAACCCAACAGACACTTTCGGAGATACCTGTAGTGCACCTTTATAGTCACCCAGTTACGTTGTGACGTTTGGTACACCCAAAGCACTCTTACGGTATCCGGGAGTTACACGATCTCATGGTCTAAGGAAGAGATACTTGACATTGAAAAAGCTCTAGCAAAACGAACTACACGATCTTGTGCTATGCTTAAGATTGGGTCTTGTCCATCACATCATTCTCCTAATGATGTGATCCCGTTGTCAATGACATCTAATGTACATAGTCAGGAAACCATGACTATCTGTTGACCAACGAGCTAGTCAACTAGAGGCTCACTAGGGACATGTTATGGTCTATGTATTCACACGTGTATTACGATTTCCGGATAATACAATTATAGCATGAATAAAAGACAATTATCATGAACAAGGAAATATAATAATAATGCTTTTATTATTGCCTCTAGGGCATATTTCCAACAGTACACAGCATGGCATACTTTATAGAACCTATGGCCAAGGCATAGGGAATGACTTTCATTCTCTTTCTATCTTCTGCCGTGGTCGGGTTTTGAGTCTTACTCATTTTCACACCTTGTAACACAGGCAAGAACTCTTTCTTTGACTGTTCCATTTTGAACTACTTCAAAATCTTGTCAAGGTATGTACTCATTGAAAAAACTTATCAAGCGTCTTGATCTATCTCTATAGATCTTGATGCTCAATATGTAAGCAGCTTCACCGAGGTCTTTCTTTGAAAAACTCCTTTCAAACTCTCATTTATGCTTTGCAGAATAATTCTACATTATTTCCGATCAACAATATGTCATTCACATATACTTATCAGAAAGGCTGTAGTGCTCCCACTCACTTTCTTGTAAATACAGGCCTTTCCAAAAGTCTGTATAAAACCATATGCTTTGACCAACTCATCAAAGCATATATTCCAACTCCGAGATGCTTGCACCAGTCCATTGATGGATCCCTGGAGCTTGCACATTTTGTTAGCACCTTCAGGATTGACAAAACCTTCTGGTTGCATCATATACAACTCTTTTTTAAGAAAACCATTAAGGAATCCAGTTTTGACATCCATTTGCCAGATTTCATAAAATGTGGCAATTACTAACTTGATTCGGACAGACTTTAAGCCTCGCTACAGTTGAGAAAATCTCATTGTAGTCAACACCTTGAACTTGTCAAAAACCTTTTTCGACAAGTCGAGCTTTGTAGATAGTAACACTACTATCAACGTCCGTCTTCCTCTTGAAGATCCATTTATTTAACATGGCTTGCTGATCATTGGGCAAGTCAATCAAAGTCCATACTTTGTTTTCATACATGGATCTTATCTCAGATCTCATGGCCTCAAGCCATTTTGCGGAATCTGGGCTCACCATCGCTTCTTCATAGTTCGTAGGTTCATCATGGTCTAGTAACATGACTTCCAGAACAGGATTACCGTACCACTCTGGTACGGATCTTACTCTGGAAGACCTACGAGGTTCTGTAGTAACTTAATCTGAAGTTTCATGATCATCATCATTAACTTCCTCACTAATTGGTGTAGTAGTCACAGGAACAGATTTCTGTGATGAACTACTTTCCAATAAGGGAGCAGGTACAGTTACCTCATCAAGTTGTACTTTCCTCCCACTCACTTCTTTCGAGAGAAACTCCTCTAGAAAGGATCCATTCTTAGCAATGAATAACTTGCCTTCCGATCTATGATAGAAGGTGTACCCAATAGTTAACTTTGGGTATTCTATGAAGACGCACTTCTCTGATTTGGGTTCGAGCTTATTAGGTTGAAAACCTTTTTCATATAAGCATCGCAACTCCAAACTTTAAGAAACGACAGCTTAGGTTTACTACTAAACCATAGTTCATACGGTGTCGTCTCAATGGATTTAGATGGTGCCCTTTTAAACGTGAATGCAGCTGTCTCTAATGCACAACCCCAAAACGATAGTGGTAAAACCGATAAGAGACATCATAGATTGCACCATATCCAATAAAGTGCGGTTACGATGTTCGGACACACCATAACGTTGTAGTGTTCCAGATGGCGTGAGCTGTGAAACTATTCCACATTGTTTTAACTGAAGACCAAACTCGTAACTCAAATATTCGTCTCCGTGATTAGATCGTAGAAACTTTATTTTCTTGTTACGATGATTTTTCCACTTCACTCTGAAATTCTTTGAACCTTTGAATTATTTCATACTTATGTTTCATCAAGTAGATATACCCATATCTGCTCAAATCATTTTGTGAAGGTCAGAAAATAACGATACTTGCCACGAGCATCAACACTCATTGGACCGCATACATCGGTATGTATTATTTCCAATAAGTCACTAGCTCGTTCCATTGTTCCGGAGAACGGAGTTTTAGTCATCTTGCCCAAAAGGCACGGTTTGCAAGCATCAAATGATTCATAACCAAGTGATTCCGAAAATCTATCTTTATAGAGTTTCTTCATGCGCTTTACACCGATATGACCCAAATGGCAGTGCCACAAATAATTTGCACTATCATTATTAACTTTGCATTTTTTGGCATCAATATTATGAATATGTGTATCACTACGATCGAGATCCAACAAACTATTTTCATTGGGTGTATAACCATCGAAGGTCTTATTCATGTAAACAGAATAACAATTATTCTTTAACTTCAAATGAATAACTGTATCGCAATAAACATGATCAAATCATATTCATGCTCAATGCAAACGCTAAATAACATTTATTTAGGTTTAACACTAATCTCGAAAATATAGGGAGTGTGTGATGATGATCATATCAATCTTGGAACTATTTCCAACACTCATCGTCACTTCCCCTCAACTAGTCTCTGTTTATTATGTAACTCCTGTTTCGAGTTACTAATCTTAGCAACCGAACAAGTATCAAATACTCAGGGGTTACTATAAACACTAGTAAGGCACATATCAATAACCTGTATATCAAATATACCCTTGTTCACTTTGCCATCCTTCTTATCCACCAAATATTTAGGGCATTTCCGTTTCCAGTGACTATTTCCTTTGCAGTGTAAGCACTCAGTTTCAGGCTATGGTCCAGCTTTGGGCTTCTTCGAAGGAGTGACAACTTACTTGTCTTTCCACTTGAAGTTCCCTTTCTTTCCCTTTGCCCTTTTTCTTGAAACTAGTGATCTTGTCAATCATCAACACTTGATGCTCTTTCTTGATTTCTACCTTCGTCGATTTCAACATCACGAAGAGCTCGGGAATCATTTTCGTCATCCCTTGCATACTATAGTTCATCACGAAGTTCTAGTAACTTAGTGATGGTGACTAGAGAATTCTGTCAATCACTATCTTCTCTGGAAGATTAACTCCCACTTGATTCAAGCGATTGTAGTACCCAGACAATCTGAGCACATGCTCACTGGTTGAGCGATTCTCCTCCATCTTTTAGCCATAGAACTTGTTGGAGACTTCATATCTCTCAACTCGGGTATTTGCTTGAAATATTAACTTCAACTCCTGGAACATCTCATATGGTCCATGACGTTCAAAACGTCTTTGAAGTCCCGATTCTAAGCCGTCAAGCATGGTGCACTAAACTATCAAGTAGTCATCATATTGAGCTAGCCAAACGTTCATAACGTCTGCATCTGCTCCTGCAATAGGTCTGTCACCTAGCGGTGCATTAAGGACATAATTCTTCTGTGCAGCAATGAGGATAAACCTCAGATCACGGATCCAATCCGCATCATTGCTACTAACATCTTTCAACACAATTTTCTCTAGGAACATATCAAAATAAACATATGAAAGCAGCAACGCAAGCTATTGATCTACAACATAATTTGCAAAATATTACCAGGACTAAGTTCATGATAAATTAAAGTTCAATTAATCATATTACTTAAGAACTCCCACTTAGACGGACATCTCTCTAGTCATCTAAGTGATCAAGTGATCCAAATCAACTAAACCATGTCCGATCATCACGTGAGATGGAGTAGTTTCAATGGTGAACATCATTATGTTGATCATATCTACTATATGATTCATGCTCGACCTTTCGGTCTCCGTGTTCCGAGGCCATATCTGTATATGCTAGGCTCGTCAAGTTTAACCCGAGTATTCCGCGTGTGCAACTGTTTTGCACCCGTTGTATTTGAACGTAGAGCCTATCACACCCGATCATCACGTGGTGTCTCAGCACGAAGAACTTTCGCAACGGTGCATACTCAGGGAGAACACTTCTTGATAATTAGTGAGAGATCATCTTAAAATGCTACCGTCAATCAAAGCAAGATAAGATGCATAAAGGATAAACATCACATGCAATCAATATAAGTGATATGATATGGCCATCATCATCTTGTGCTTGTGATCTCCATCTTCGAAGCACCGTCGTGATCACCATCGTCACCGGCGCGACACCTTGATCTCCATCGTAGCATCATTGTCATTACGCCATCTATTGCTTCTACGACTATCGCTACCGCTTAGTGATAAAGTAAAGCAATTACAGGGCATTTGCATTTCATACAATAAAGCGACAACCATATGGCTCCTGACAGTTGCCGATAACTTCGGTTACAAAACATGATCATCTCATACAATAAAATATAGCATCACGTCTTGACCATATCACATCACAACATGCCCTGCAAAAACAAGTTAGACGTCCTCTACTTTGTTGTTGCAAATTTTACGTGGCTGCTACGGGCTTAGCAAGAACCGTTCTTACCTACGCATCAAAACCACAACGATAGTTCGTCAAGTTAGTGCTGTTTTAACCATCGCAAGGACCGGGCGTAGTCACACTCGATTCAGCTAAAGTGAGAGAGACAGACACCCGCCAGCCACCTTTAAGCACAAGTGCTCGTAACGGTGAAACCAGTCTCGCGTAAGCGTACGCGTAATGTCGGTCCAGGTCGCTTCATCTCACAATACCGCCGAAGCAAAGTATGACATGCTGGTAAGCAGTATGACTTGTATCGCCCACAACTCACTTTTGTTCTACTCGTGCATATAACATCAACGCATAAAACCTAGGCTCGGATGCCACTGTTGGGGAACGTAGTAATTTCAAAAAATTTCCTACGTACACACAAGATCATGGTGATGGCATAGCAACGAGAGGGGAGAGTGTAATCTACATACCCTTGTAGACCGTAAGCGGAAGCGTTAGCACAACGCGGTTGATGTAGTCGTACGTCTTCACGATGATGGGGTCATGTACCTAGGGTAGGGTCACAGGCCTGATCTAAGTACCCTGCCTAAGGACACCCTTAGAAGAGGTCACCTTCCAGTCGACCAACGAGAGACTCACTCGACTGACTTGAAGGACTCGACCACGAAGACTCACTCAACTACCGGGAGGTCAAAAGGCACTCTGCACTGCAACGGCCTGTAGTTAAGTAGGCTTTATGATAGTTAAAGACACTTTATGTGGGGCGTTACCTGTAACACCTTGGACTTAATACACCTTAAACCCTTCATTACGTGGGTTGGCTGGGGTCCTGGCGCACTCTATATAAGCCACCCCCCTCCACGGGCAGAAGGGTTCGGCACCCTGTAATTCATATACATATAATCCACTCGACCGCCTCCGGGCTCCGAGACGTAGGGCTTTTACTTCCTCCGAGAAGGGCCTGAACTCGTACATCTCTTGTGTTTACAACCTCTCCATAGCTAGAACCTTGCCTCTCCATACCTACCCCCCACTCTACTGTCAGACTTAGAACCACGACAGTTGGCACCCACCGTGGGGCGGGTGTTTTAGCAATTTTGTGGAGAAGTTGCGATTCTTCCGAATACTTTCATCATGGTGGCTGCTGGAGTTTTGGTCGAGGGTCGAGAGATCCGTCTTGGCGCTCTCACCTTCATCGCCGACGACTCCGCCTGGCTCCAGGAGGCTCCACTCGACGTTGATGCGCTCCTCGTCCGCGGTGCGACGCATTTTCGCGCATGTGTCCGCGGTGTTCTGCTGCGGCAACCGTCGACCCCGTATCGGTCGACTCCCCCATCGGCCACCCTCTCGGTCTTCCGCCAGCGCAAACGCTCGGGCCGGTCGAGGCTTCAGCGGTGGGTGAGGCACGCGGTGGCTCGCCAGACGGCCACCACTCAAGTTGCGGCAATCGAGCCCGACGAATCTCTCTACGGCATGTTCGATCTGTCGACTGGCTCCGTAGAGACTGCATCCGAGTGCGATAGCAGTGATCCAGCGGCGGAAATCCTGATGGTCGACGGGCCTCGCAGTCCCCCTGGCTTCGCCCGTGATGGTGGAGCAGGCGACGGAGGCGACCCCGCACGAGACCACGAAGAGTACCAGCCCGAGCCACTCGATTCTCTGCAAAGAGAGAAACTTCGCCGCAGGAACGTGGATGTCCTGCGTACTCCCATCGCAGGAGAAACCCCCGAGGCTCGCGCCTTGGAGGAGGCACGTTTGGCCAATTTGGCCGAACGCACTCGACTGGAGAATCCAGCGAGCGCTCGACGAGCGCGCGCGGCAACGAGTTCCCGACACCAGTCGACGTCAACTCTTCCCGCCGACTCAGGTATATCGAACCCCAATCCAGAATTTAGCAGCTGCGACCCGTATAGCAGAGTCCATCCAGCCTTCTCAGTCGAAAGCTGGCAGAGGCTTGATGCAGATCAGGGATCTGCTCCGGGCAGCAGGAGATTAGAATTCGGCCGTGTCGCAGTCGCGCAACAGAATTCACAGTCGATCCGTCGCTGCGAATACGGTTCAGTCGGCTCACAGCCCCAGATCGCCTCCGCGGCGTGAAGGGCGCGAGAATCGGCGAGACCAATATGGTGACCGACTCGACCGAGATGATAGGCGTCGAGTGTCTAATTCCCCTCCGAGGGGTGGGTCTTACGCTCCTCGGCAGCAAGATGACAGGCGTCAGCCCAGTGCGGGGCGAAGAGTTCCAGTCGACCCCCGAGAACCAGGCTTCGACGCGCGATCCATTATCGTGCAAGGTTTGGTCGACCGGAACAGAGCCCATCGAGGTGGACTCGACAGAGATGCGCCCACAAGCAGTCGATTGCATGTTTCTGGTCCTGAATGTTTCAGCAGAGCTATCAGAGCCGCAGTTATCCCTCCCAATTTCAGGTTGGCAACAGGAGTCAGCTAGTTCACTGGTGAGTCTAAGCCTGAAACTTGGCTTGAGGACTACCGAGTGGCAGTTCAGATTGGTGGTGGAAACGACGAGGTGGCCATGAAGCATTTGCCCCTCATGCTGGAAGGTTCTGCCAGGGCATGGTTGACTCAATTACCTCCTAGCAGCATTTACACTTGGGAAGATCTGTCCCGAGTGTTCATCAGAACGTTTGAAGGAACTTGCAAGCGACCAGCTGGATTGACGGAGCTGCAAGTCTGCATGCAGAAGACCAATGAGACTCTCAGAGAGTATATTCAGAGATGGATCACTTTGCACCATACTGTGGAGAATGTGTCTGATCATCAGGCAGTCTGCGCCTTTAAGGATGGTGTCAAGAACAGAGAATTAAGTTTGAAATTTGGTCGAATCGGTGACATGACCTTGATTCGGATGATGGAGATTGCTACCAAGTACACCAACAGCGAAGAAGAAGACCGACTCCGAAGCGGCAAGCACAAGCCGAGTCAGTCGGAAAAGGGAAACACCAGTCGGAAACAGAAGCGGAAGGCTGAACCGGCAGCTCTTGGAGAGGCTCTGGCCGTGACTCAGGGAAAGTTTAAAGGGAAACCAAAAGGATCCTGGAACCCTAAGAAGGTGAAAGATAAAGAAGGGAACGACGTGATGGATATGCCGTGTCACATCCACACGAAGAAAGACGAAGAGGGGAATATCATCTACCCGAAGCATACCACTCGCCAATGTCGACTCCTGATCCAGCAGTTTCAGGGAAAACAGTCTAAGGACAAGGAGAAGGAGTCGGACAAGGTCGAAGACAAGGAGGACAGTGAGGAAGGATATCCACATATCAACTCCACTCTGATGATCTTTGCAGATGTGGAAAGCAAGAGTCGATTGAAAGTTATTAACCGTGAGGTGAACATGGTTGCCCCAGCAAAAGCAAATTATCTGAAATGGTCCCAAATACCCATCACATTCGACCAATCTGATCACCCGACTCATATTGCCACCCCTGGGAGGCAAGCTTTGGTGGTCGATCCAGTTGTCGAAGGCACTCGACTGACAAAAGTGCTGATGGACGGTGGTAGTGGGCTGAATTTGCTGTATGCAGACACACTGAAAGGAATGGGCATTCCGATGTCCCGACTGAGCACCAGTAACATGAGCTTTCATGGAGTTATACCAGGAAAGAAAGCCGAGTCACTCGGCAAAATAGCTCTGGACGTGGTGTTTGGTGATTCGAAACATTTTCGCAAAGAGAAGTTGACGTTCGAGGTTGTGGATTTTCAGAGTGCATATCATGCCATTTTGGGGAGACCAGCTTATGCACGGTTCATGGCTCGACCATGTTACGTGTACCTCAAATTGAAGATGCCCGGCCCCAAAGGAGTGATCACCGTCACCGGTGATCGGAAAAAGGCAGAAGAGTGCTTTCAGAAGGGCTCAAAGATTGCTGATTCCCAGGTGACAGCGGTCGAGTTCAAAGAATACAAGCAAAACGCAGATCCGAGTGACTTGCTGCGATCCAAGAAACCCGCCACAGAGTCTGCATTTCAGTCGTCCGGTGAGACGAAGCCTGTTCACATTCACCCGACCGACCCCGATGCAGCTCCGACCCACATCTCCACAACACTCGACCCGAAATAGGAAGAAGCGCTCATCCAGTTCCTCCGTGAGAACTGGGAAATTTTTGCATGGAAGCCCGCTGACATGCCAGGTGTTCCCAGGGGACTGGCTGAGCATCGCCTAAGAGTCGACTCATCTGCGGAACCAGTCAAAGAGCATCTTCGGCGGTCCGCCGTCCAGAAGAGAAAAGCCATTGGTGAGGAAGTGGCTCGACTGTTGGCGGCAGGATTTATCCGAGAGATATACCACTCCGAGTGGCTCGCTAATGTCGTCATGGTTCCTAAGAAAGACAAATCGCTCCGAATGTGCATTGATGTCAAGCACATCAACCGGGCCTGCCCGAAAGATCATTTTCCTCTCCCTCGCATAGATCAAATTGTTGACTCGACCGCGGGATGCGAGAGATTATCTTTTCTAGATGCCTATTCCGGGTACCACCAGATCCGTCTGTACGGACCCGACGAGGTAAAAACAGCTTTCATCACTCCATTCGGGTGCTTCTGCTATATCACCATGCCATTCGGCCTCAAGAATGCCGGAGCCACATTTATGCGAATGATTCAGAAGTGTCTACTCACTCAAATCAGTCGGAATGTGGAAGCGTATATGGATGATATCGTCGTCAAGTCACGAAAAGGTTCCGACCTGCTCGCTGACCTCGCCGAAATATTTGCCAACCTCAGAAGGTATGATATCAAGCTCAATAAATCAAAGTGCACATTCGGAGTTCCTGGTGGCAAGTTACTCGGTTTTCTCGTTTCCGAACGAGGAATCGACGCTAATCCAGAGAAGATTGGCACTATTCTCCGAATGAAACGCCCTGTGCGAGTGCACGATGTCCAGAAGCTTACTGGATGCTTGGCCGCATTAAGTCGATTCATCTCACGACTCGGTGAAAAGGCATTGCCTCTTTACCGACTGATGAAGAAGGCAGACAAGTTCGAGTGGACTCCAGAAGCTGATGCGGCGTTTGCCGAGCTAAAAGCTCTGCTCTCCACCCATCCGGTGCTTGCTGCTCCAATCAGCAAAGAGCCTCTGTTGCTCTATATCGCAGCCACAGGACAAGTCGTCGGTACTGTGCTTACGGTCGAGCGGGAAGAAGAAGGAAAAGCTCTCAAAGTTCAGCGCCCAGTGTATTATTTGTCTGAAGTCTTGACTCCATCCAAGCAGAGATATCCTCATTATCAGAAGCTTGTGTATGGAATATACATGACCACAAAGAAGGTTGCTCATTATTTCTCTGATCATTCCATCACAGTCGTCAGCGACGCTCCACTATCAGAGATTTTGCACAACAGAGATGCAACTGGTCGAGTGGCTAAATGGGCGATTGAACTTCTTCCCCTTGATATCAAGTTTGAGGCAAAGAAAGCCATTAAGTCCCAGGCAATAGCAGATTTCCTCGCCGAGTGGATTGAACAACAGTAGCCGACTGAAGTACACTCGGAGCATTGGACCATGTTCTTTGATGGCTCTAAGATGTTGAATGGTTCCGGTGCTGGGGTTGTCCTGGTTTCCCCCAGAGGAGATAAGCTCAGATATGTGCTCCAGATTCACTTTGATTCCTCCAACAATGAGGCAGAATATGAAGCCCTCTTATATGGGTTGCGCATGGCCATTTCACTCGGCGTCCGTCGCCTGATGGTCTATGGCGACTCGGATTTAGTGGTCAACCAAGTGATGAAGGAGTGGGACGTGAGAAGCCCAGCCATGACTGGATACTGCAGTGCAGTGAGGAAGCTGGAAAAGAAGTTCGAGGGGTTGGAGCTTCATCATATACCCCGGCTGAAAAATCAAGCAGCTGATGATCTAGCAAAGATAGGTTCCAAGAGAGAAGCCATTCCGAGTGGTGTGTTCTTGGAGCATATACACACTCCGTCAGTCAAAGAAGATCCTTTCACCGAAGAAGCTCCACAGCCCAAGAGTGCCACAGATCCGACTGAGGTTGAAGTCCCAGCGATGGTCGACTTGATCATGGAGGTCTTGGTGGTCATTCCCGACTGGACAGTTCCATATATCGCGTATATCCTGAGAAAAGAGCTTCCAGAGGATGAGGAAGAGGCTCGACAGATCGTCCGTCGATCTAAGGCCTTTACCGTAATCAAAGGACAATTATACAGAGAAAGCGCGACTGGAGTTGGTCAGAAGTGCATAACACCAGAAGAAGGTCGACTCATCCTCAATGATATCCACTCGGGGACCTGTGGTCATCATGCGTCCTCTCGGACCATCGTGGCCAAAGCATACCGAGCCGGATTTTACTGGCCAAAGGCGAATGAGATGGCAAAAGAAATAGTGGATAAGTGCGAGGGATGTCAGTTCTACTCGAATATGTCGCACAAACCCGCATCGGCTCTGAAGACCATCCCACTCGTCTGGCCTTTCGCAGTATGGGGGTTGGACATGGTAGGTCCTTTGAGAACAGGGCGAAGTGGCTTCACGCATGTACTGGTGGCAGTCGACAAGTTCACCAAGTGGATCGAGGCTAAACCAATCAAGAACCTTGACGCCGGTGCTGCTATTAGCTTCATCAGAGAACTAATATTCAGATATGGAGTCCCGCACAGCATCATTACGGATAATGGGTCGAACTTTGACTCAGAGGAATTCAGAGATTTCTGTAACTCTCAAGGCACACGAGTCGACTACGCTTCAGTCGCTCACCCGCAGTCAAATGGACAAGCAGAGCGAGCCAATGGCCTGATTCTCAAGGGACTGAAACCCCGACTGATGCGTGATCTCAAGCATGCAGCTGAAGCTTGGGTCGACGAACTTCCCTCGGTGCTTTGGGGATTGAGGACCACACCTAATCGGTCGACCGGAAGAACTCCATTCTTCTTGGTCTACGAAGCTGAAGCAGTCTTGCCGAGTGATCTTCTCCATAATGCTCCTCGAGTTGAAATCTACAACGAAGCAGAAGCTGAACAAGCGCGGCAGGACGCAGTCGACCTTTTAGAGGAAGAAAGGGAGATGGCTCTGATCCGGTCGACCATCTACCAACAAGATTTGCGTCGTTTCCACGCCAGAAATGTGAGAGGTCGAGCCTTCCAAGAAGGAGATTTAGTTCTCCAAGTGGATCAGAAGAAACAACACAAGCTTGCTCCTTCTTGGGAAGGACCCTTCATCGTCACCAAAGTTCTCCACAACGGGGCGTACCGTCTTTACAACGTCGAGCATGATATCGACGAGCCCCGAGCGTGGAACGCGGATCTACTCCGCCCATTTTACACTTAAGTTTTATCACTCGGATGAGTTGCAATAAAGTACTTCTGTAGTTCATGGACCTCAAAATAATAGTGTCATAGTTCCTCCATAATTTATGTCACTTTTTATTCCAATAAAATTTCCCCTCAGTGGGTGACTTAGCCGCGAATCCGTTTCGCCTAAGTTTGTAAAAATCCTACCGAGTGGTGAGCCAGACTCCCACTCGGAGGCTTAGCTGCGAATCCGTTTCGCCTAAGTTATCAGAAATCCTACCGAGTGAAGAGCAAACCTCTCACTCGGGGGCTTAGCTGCAGTCCAAGTACTCGCCTAAGTTATAAAAATCCTACTGAGTGGTAAGCCAGACTTCCACTCGGAGGCTTAGCTGCAGTCCAAGTACTCGCCTAAGTTATGAAAATCCTACCGAGTGGTAAGCCAGACTTCCACTCGGAGGCTTAGCTGCAGTCCAAGTACTCGCCTAAGTTATAAAAATCCTACCGAGTGGTGAGCCAGACTCCCACTCGGAGGCTTA